>NC_064862.1:24450946-24500946 GCF_024139225.1 Suncus etruscus
CAGACCTCACTGTGAAGGACCCAAGCCCACACCCACATCTCTGGGCTCCCCAAAGAAGAGCTGGGTGTGGCCTGGTAGCCCTCAACACCCCACAAGTGGCCCCTGGAGAAAATTCAAAACTGTTTCTGCCAATGTCCCTAACTAGCCTTGGCGACATGGCAGAAGGTGCCCAGGAGGGTCTCTGTTTCATCCACTACAGCATGTGATGGACCCCCAGGCCTCCCATCCAAATATCCTTTCCCAGAGTAGAGTGCCTTCCCCCCCCCCCCACAAGTGTTAGGTTGCAAACCCCAGAAAGGGATTCTGGGTAGAAGCAGACTTCGCATCAAGCCCAGAGTGTGTGTTTTGGTTCGGGCTTGTTGTGTTTGGAAATTCCAGAATGACACACGGTCCTGAGCAGAAAAGATCAACTGAAAATTTCAGGGTCCTTCCCCTCACTCGGGCTAGAGGACCAGATAAGAGACACTCACACCTGGGGCTCAGGGTCTGGTGGGATGGGCAGGGAGCAGCCAGCATCCCGCCAATGCCCCCCACAGGTGTTCGATGCCCGTGACTGCACCACGGCCCATGGCATGTTCAACTACATCTGCAACCACATCAAGTATGCCACCAACAAGGGCAATCTCAGGTGAGTGCGAGGGTGTCTCCCTCCTGGACAAACCTCACACTTTGAAGAAAGGAAGTGGACGCAGTGTCCTAAGCTGGGAAACCTCCCTCTAGCACCCATAGGTTGAGAGGGTTTGATCCTCAGCACCCCATAGAGTGTCCCCTGAGCACCTCCAGGAGTGATCCTTGAATGCAGAGCCAGGAATGAGCCATGAGCGCTGCTGGATCTGTCATTCCTTTCCTCTGCCTCCAAAAAATGTTGTCAGTTTGAGAACTTTTTCCTACCTTCGGGGTCCTCTCGCCTCTCTGTTCTCTCAGACCAGTGTTCCAGCCAGGCAGTGGGCATGTGCATCCCATAGGCCTAAGCAGCTCTGAGCCTCCTCTTCTTCCAGGAGGCCTGCCCTGATGCACTTTGTCCCTCCTCCCTTCCCCCAGATCAGCCATCACCATCTTCCCCCAGAGGACCGACGGCAAACATGATTTCCGGGTCTGGAACTCGCAGCTCATTCGCTACGCTGGCTATAAGCAGCCCGACAGCTCCATCCTGGGGGACCCAGCCAGCGTGGAGCTGACAGAGGTGCGTGTCTGCACCCCCATAGACTATGTCCCTTCCTGACTCCTGTAGAATAATCGTCCTGGATGGGGCTGGATGGAAGTGGATGATGATGGAGGGTGAGGCCTTTCTCTGCCGACCCAGGTCATGCGTTGCCAACCCTCTCCAGCCAGCAGGTCTGCAGGTTCAGGATAGCGGCAGGGAGAAAACTCACAGGCAGGTTTCAGGAAACATCAGCTTTATTCAAGGCCCTAGTCACCACATGTGTGGCCTAAAATCTTAAATCTATTTAAGCATGCTTTCTTCAGCTTACCCTGCTTCTTCCTCATCTTTCTTGCTGAATTTCCCTCCATCTCTCCTCCAAAATCCTCTCCCTCCTGGCCCTCAGGTAATCCTATTCATACCTCTCAAAGACCCCTCCCAGAAATGGCCAGGTCTTAACTAGCAGGTAAGGTTCTATAGGATAAATGGCGGGGTGGGGGTAACAACTCCTTGGGGGCAGCCCTGGGGAGGACAACCAGAGAGATACCAACCGCCCATCTCACATCTGATATAACACATGACCTTCATGTATTTCTACTTCCCACCCTCCAGCCAGGAACCGTGGTCCCATTTGACAGACAGATAGGCTGAGTATCACCGAGGCTTGTCACGGCCGTCTTGGTCCAAACATTTCAGGGAATTCTCGGGGCTCCCAGGAAAGTGGGTGCAGGGTGTGGTGAATGATAAAGTCACACGCAGTTGTGGGGTGGATCTGAATTGTGTGTCGCTATGGAAGGCTACAGGGATGTATTTAGACATGAATTTTACATGTGAGACACGGCCTATGTCAGCTTTCCTGCAAGGTTAAAAAAAAAAACTTGTGCTTTCTTGTTAGCAAGAAGCTAATCAGTACAAACTGATCTATAAGTTTCTTTACAACAGACAAATCACAGGCCTTGTTTGTGGATTACAAACCTTCTGAATGGGGCCAGAGCAATAGCACAGCTGTAGGACATTTGTCTTGCACATGGCTGACCCAGGATGGACTTGGGTCCGATCCCCGGTGTCCCATATGTTTCCCCAAGCCAGGAGCAATTTCTGAGAGCATACCCAGAAGTAACCCCTGAGCGTCACTGGATGTGGCCCCAAAACAAAACAAACAAATAAAAAACTTCTGAATGATAAGCTCCAATTAAAAGACAGCGGGAGAGTTGAGCCAGAGGTTTCTCTGGGCTCAAAAAGGCAAATTTTAACATCTCCAAGGTTTTTTTTACTCCGGGGTTGGACCCTGGGTGTCAATTCTGATATGTTAAAAGATTAGCAAGTTTAAGTCCCCCGGTGTTCTATGAAGGCTTCCTTTCATCTGTTGAGCAGGCTGCTGAAAGATAGAGAACATCTTTTAAAAGACTAATTTCACATTGAGGATGACAAAGTTCGTTTTATGTTTCTCTTGATGCTGATTTTCCCAGGTAAAGTGATACTTAATCAAGGCCATTTTTTGTGTGTACTAATTCTGTCATCTAGAGGTAAATGCTCAAATATATACATAGTAACAGCAACAGGGAGATTCTTATTAGGCCAAACAAATGTTTGCAACTATTACTGACTAAGCTTGAGAAATATCACCCTCACTTTTCCAGGAAGCAACCTCTCTTTGAGGTCTTTTCTCAGACATTCATGTTGAGGGGGCCCCAGAGCGTTTTCTGATTTTTTAAAACTTTTTATTCATTGATTGATTGACTGATTGGTTTTTGGGTCACACTTGGAGATGCTCAGGGGTTACTCCTGGCTCTGCACTCAGAAATCGCCCCTGGCAGGGTCCCTCCTGGGTCAGCCTTATACAAGGCAACAGCCCTATTGCTGTGCTATCTCTCCCATCTCGGATCTTCTGGTTTTAACTTTCCTTAAGCTGTGGTGATAGTAAAGGCTCAATGAGCACTGCAGAGGCAGTGAGCAGGGCAGAGAACAGGGTCTGCACTCACCTTGTCATCATGTGCCAGCCCCCTCTCACTAACTCACTCACTCACTCATTCATTCATTCATTCATTCATCTATACAACATTCCGACCACTCAGCCCCACAGGGAGGACATGACACTTCAGGACCCCAGCACAGCCCTGAACCCTCCATCTCCCCTTTCTGGGCACCGTCCAAGTAGCAATGGGGGCAGGTGGCAAAGGAGAAGCATGGAGTAGGTGCCATATGTATGGAGGATACCCCACTCATCCCAGCTGCCAGCCCCCATCCTCTCTTTGGCCCCCACCCCTCACCAGGGGGGCCTCAATCTTCCCATTTCCATGGCAAGTGGGTTCTCTCACTCAGGTGGCATGGGACTGGGAGGAGCTGTCACCAGACCACCCCTCAGACCCAGCCAGACTCACTGACCAACATGGGTCACTGGTAGGCCTTGTCCTCAGCACCCACACTATAAAATCACCCCACGTGCCATATCTCCAAGCCCAGGTGTTTGAACGGGTCTGAATCAGGGTCACGCATGAAATAATCCACACCAGGCTGAGGATGAAATACATACAGTCTGGCAGACTTCTACCTCGTACCTTCACAAAGCTGCCTGCCAGAACTGTCATTTTTATTGAGTCCAGAAACCACCCTTGGGTGAGCAGTCAGGACAGATTAAGGGCAGATAGCTCAGGCTATCCTGAGCCAGTCCCACCCAGTTTTACAAGGAAGACAATTTGGGGATAAATCCAAGTTGTAAACAAACACACAAAGGAACCAGGAATGATCTTTGTTTTGGGTAAAATAAGGTGTAACCTAGCATCCCACAGTGGAAACACTGCAGCCTCTTTCCCAGCCTATTCCTGGGCCCCGTTATCTGCAAAACTCACAGGCCCAGTTCTCACAGCCTTCCAGACCCAGACCGGCTCACTATACAGTGCTCCTCCATTCTTCAGCCCTTTCTGGCTTCTTAAGTATGAGACACAGGGTGCACCCAGACCAAGAGACCTGCCGGTGGGCCAGAGAGATAGCATGGAGGTAGCGTGTTTGCCTTGCATGCAGACAGATAATGGTTCAAATCCCTGCATCCCATATGGTCCCCCAAGCCTGCCAGGGGCGATTTCTGAGCCTAGAGCCAGGAGTAACCCCTGAGCACTGTGGGGTGTGATCCAAAAGACAAAAAAAAAAACAAACAAACACAGAGAGAGAGAGAGAGAGAGAGAGGAGAGAGAAGAGAGAGAGAGAGAGAAGAGAGAGAGGAGAGAGAGAGAGAGAGAGAGCTCTGCCGGAAATGCAAGAAACACCCAGACTCCTCAAACTGGGGATAAAAGGAAAGTTCATTTCCTTAGTCAAGACCTTACTTAACTGTAAAAAACATAACAATTGTGTTTAATATTGGGTTAATCTAACTGTGTATTTTAGTAAGGCTACATAAAATCAATTGATGTATGAGTTTTGTTGCTAAATATCTTAAAATATAGTAATTTACTTAATAAGTTTTCTTTTCTTTTCTTTTTTTTTTTTGGTTTTTGGGCCACACCCGGCAGTGCTCAGGGGTTACTCCTGGCTGTGTGCTCAGAAATAGCTCCTGGCAGGCATGGGGGGCCATATGGGACACCGGAATTCGAACCAACCACCTTTGGTCCTGGATAGGCTGCTTGCAAGGCAAACGCCGCTGTGCTATCTCTCTGGGCCCCAAGTTTTCATATTAATAAGCTAGTGGTGATGATTATAGGTTGTACAGTCAATCTGTTTGATCAATAGTTCTATGAAAGGAGAATATATATGAATAATACAAACCTTTGATGTCAAAATTAATTAAAATCTATTGATATTAATACTCTATTAGTGTACTATTAATAAATTAATGTTAATATAATTGATCTACTATAATTACTACTAGGCTAGTAATTAACTACTATTGAAAGTTAAATCTAGGGCCCGGAGAGATAGCACAGCGGTGCTTGCCTTGCAAGCAGCCGATCCAGAACCTAAGGTGGTTGGTTCGAATCCCGGTGTCCCATATGGTCCCTCATGCCTGCCAGGAGCTATTTCTGAGCAGACAGCCAGGAGTAACCCCTGAGCACCGCTGGGTGTGACAAAAAAAAAAAAAGTTAAATCTATAGGATTAAAGCAAATAGATTATTTGTACTATTTTACTTGTTTACTTTTTTAAAGTAGGCTGCTTTTGAAATGTAGAATTTTTAATTTTCTACTCTCTTTATCATTTTTACCAGTTTTTATTGTAGTTCAGGAAACATGGTTACAATAGTAGTGTTTAAGATGTTTTATTGACCAGAGCCATAATAAGGTGGATAAGATGATGCCCAAGGATGACAAGGCTTGATTCTTAGCATCCCATAGGACCATCAGGAGTAGTCTCTGAGCATCAACAGGTGTAGCCCCAAAATAAACAAACAAAAAAAGATTGTGATATTTATGTAGTTATGTTACCCAGCCCCAACCAAGTACCCATGACCTGACTTTGGGTGGGGGGTCCCTATCCAAGGCCTCCTCATGATCTCTGGGTGGGGTGGTTTCCAGGAGAAAGTAGTTTCCAGGAGGGCATGGTATGTGGGACATGGTCACTTGGGGTGTGGTCTATGGAAGGCCGTGATTTTCTGGACATGGTTTCCAGGAGGGTTTGGCCATTGAGTGTGGTCTATGAGAGGGCCTGGTTTCCAGGAGGGAGTGGTCTATGGGTCTTGGTCATTTGGGTGTGGCCTATGGAGCTTTGTCATTGGGTATGGTCTCTGAGAAGGCGTGATTTCTATGAGGGAGTGGTCTATGGGTCTTGGTCATTGGGTGTGGTCTATGAGAAGGTGTGATTTCCAGGAGGGAGTGGTCTATGGGTCTTGGTCATTTGGGGTGTGGCCTATTGAGGGCTTGGCCTCTTGGGTGTGGTTTCCAAGAGGATTTGGACTATGGGGGTTTGATTATTGGGTGTTGTCTATGGGAAAGCATGGCCTCCTAGGCGTGGTTTCAAGGAGGTTGTGGTCTATAGAGATTAATTATTTGGAAGGTGTGGCCTGTGAGAGGGCGTGGCCTCCTGGGCATGGTTCCAGGAGGGCATGATCTACAAGACTTGTTCATTTGGGTGTGGTCTATCGGAGGGTGTGGTTTCCAGGAGGATGTGGCCTATGAGGTTTGGTCATTTGGGGTGTGGCCTATAATAGGGTGTGGATTCTTGGGGCGTGTTTCCCTGGAAGGCATGGCCTATGGGGCTTGGTCATTTGAAAGGTGTGGTCTATGAGAAGGTGTGGCCTCCTGGGCGTGGTTTCTGGGAGGGCGTGGCCTATGGTTCTTGGTTACTTGGGTGTGGTCTATAAGAGGGCGTGACTCCTGGGCGTGGTTTCCAGGAGGGTATGACCTATGAGGGCTTGGCACTTGGAGGGTATGGTGTATGAGAGGGCATGGTTTGTGTGGTCTGTGGGGCTTGGTCATTTGGGGCCTGGTCTATGAGAGGGCATGAAGCCTGACCATAACCCCACCCCACCCCATCCCCTGGTCCGGTTGCAGATCTGCATGCAACAGGGCTGGAAACCACCTCGAGGTCGCTTCGACGTCCTGCCCCTCCTGCTTCAGGCCAATGGCAACGACCCTGAGCTCTTCCAGATTCCACCAGAGCTGGTGTTGGAAGTGCCCATCAGGCACCCCAAGTAAGCAGGGCCAGCACAGGGAGTGAGGGCAGGTGGATTTGCCCAATGACCCTTTGCATATCCTCAGACTGCCCATCCCCTCCACCAGTCCTCTCTTCTGCCTAAACTGGCTTCCAATGGGATCTTGGCCCTGAACAGAGGAGGTCTCCCAAGAATTGCCTTGAGCCCCAATCTGCTCCTCTCATTCTCCACTTCCAAACCCTAAAGGCTGCAAGAGACTCCTGTGTGACTTGGGGGTCTGAAAGAAGGCAAGAACCGGCCCTCACTCACTCATAGCAGACTCAGCAGCTAAATCAGTCCCAAGCATGGTTCTCTCCGAGGTGCCTGGGAACCAGCATGAATTCAAAGGCTCAGGCCACTGCTGTGGAGGCAGGAATTCTGCGGGTCTAAAGGGGAGCCCAGGAACCCTTTTCTGACATGGCCGTCCCTCCCACTGCCTGCATTTCAGCACCCACAGACTCCAGCCCTGTGTCCTCACCTCATGGCCTTCCCCAAGGCATCCTCTGTGAGGGGCTGAGCTGGCTGCACCGTTCTCCACAGGTTCGACTGGTTCCAAGAGCTGGGGCTGAAGTGGTACGGCCTCCCCGCTGTGTCCAACATGCTGCTGGAGATTGGGGGCCTGGAGTTCAGTGCCTGCCCGTTCAGTGGCTGGTACATGGGCACTGAGATCGGCGTGCGGGACTATTGTGACAGCTCCCGCTACAACATACTGGAGGTGAGCACTGCAATCACAGGGTAAAGGGACCTGGCTTGTGTGCCCTCACTCCCACCCGCACCTAGGGGCTTGGAGACTGCTGGCAATGCCAAAGACTTCCTGAGCACAAACACCGCACGGCCTGATGCCAGGTACTGTGCACAGAAAACACTGGGGATCCCAAGAGAAAGTATAAGGGTGAAGGCATTTAACCTTGTCTGCAGCCAATACTAGTTCCAGCCCCAATATCACCAGGAGTGACTCCTGACCACTGTCAGAGATGGTTCAAACTTCATCTAGACTACCCTCCCTCTTTAGGAAGTTGCCTTGATAAAAAAAAAAAAAAACACTGGACTGGGGCAAGATAAAAACCAGAAGACACCATGAGGGGTATTTGGTCAGAAGCCAGGGGAGCCCAACACTGAGAGAACTCACACACCTAGGGCATCTATTCAGCTGTTTCTAGAGCTTAGATAGCTCTACACCTCCATCCTGGTCAGTCCCAACAGGAAAAAGAACTGGCAGTCACCTGCTGCCATTGGTGCTATAGCAGAGACCCCTGCACAAGCAGTAAATTCCTCTGAGCTCTATAGGTTTGTGATAGGGTCAGGCTACTTGTCAGTCCCATGTCGCTGCATTTAAGCCCATTTAAACCTGACCTTTGAGGCCCAGCAGTAGTACAGTGATAGGATGTTTGCCTTGCATGTGGCCGACCTAGGACAGACCTGGGTTCGATTCCTGGCATCCCATATGGTCCTCCAAGCCTTCCAGGAAAGATTTCTGAGCACAGAGCCAGGAATAATCCTTAAGCACCGCAGGGTGTAGCCCAGAAACCTAAAATAAATAAATAATAAAAAATAAACCTGACCTGGCTTTTCAGGGAAAATCTCTGGGGAGATTCATGAGGTCCTTCCCATCAGAAGGCAGAATCCAGGGTCACAGAATGGGGTCCTGGACATTGGTTTCTTCTAGAAGCTTCCTGTTAGCAGCCACCAACCTGCGCCATGTACTGGCCAGAAGGAAAAGCCATTCAGACTCTCTTCCATGGATGTAGATTGAGTTGGTATTGGAGGGCTTAGGTTTTTAAAAAATTCATCTAAAGCTTTTCGCTGTGACTAATTTCTCTTTCTCTCTCTCACCAAAACTGTCTAAAGTGTCACGATAGTAGATCACTAGCACCCCTCATGAGAGAGCTTGGAGCTTTTACAGAAAGCACTGCCCCCCCTTCCTTTCTGCCTATGCCCCCTCGATGCCAACTTCAGTCGCCCAGCACCAAACATCTCGGGCCCCAAGAATGAATGATTAAGTCTGTTTCTTGGCTCTGGGCTGATCTTCCTCTTGCCAAGAGAAGTCACTGGTTGTCTTAAGTGAGACGCCTGCCACCCCAGCCTCCCGCTGCCAGCTGCCTTTCTCTGCCCGCCTTGACAGCTGGAGCCAGGACATGGTTTACCCACACCCCAGACACTGTCATGTTTCCCCTTCTGTAATGAGACCCGGGTTTCCACGAGTGACTGGGATTGACAGAGGCGGTGAAAAAACAAGGCTCTAATTAATAGGTTTGCCACCAGGCACTCTCCACTCCTGCCTCGAGCTTCAGTCCCCACATATGCCCCACAGGAAAATGTCTGCTTCCAAGTCTGGCATCTGGTGCCACTCCCTAGGCCCCCTGCTCCAAGGCCCAGGCCCCCTGTAGAGCCTCCATTCTGGCAGGGGTGGCCAGTTTTATCAGGCAGGGAGTGGCCAGCAGGTATCCCCAAGTTCTAAAGACCAAGGTTTGGCCAATCCAAAGTGGGGGAGATGGGTGCCAGAGAGATAGCACAGCAGTAAGGCATTTGCCTTGCATGCAGCCAACCCAGGACAGACCTTGGTTCAATCCCCAGCATCTATATGGTCCCCCAAGTCTACCAGGAGCTATATCTGAGTGCAGAGTCAGGAGTAACCTCTGAGTGCCACAGGGTGTGACCCAAAATAAATTAAAAAAAAGACACACACAAAGTGGGGGAGATGAAGGATGGGGCTTTTTCTACCAGAAGCCAAGGGTGTCACACCACAGCCCCTCTGACCCACACCTCTGCACACAGCCCCCTATGATAGGAAAGAACCCCTTCACCTTTGGAGTAATGGGATTCCTGGCACTGCCTTTGAGTCTGCCCCTTCTCATATCACACCAGCTGGCCCTGCCCACTTGAGGGCCTTAATGTGGAGCTCAGCCTTGGCACTCAACATGACAGAGACATTCCTAGCTGGATGGGTGGGTTCTCTGGCTCAGTTCATCATGCTTCAAGCTTTCTCACTTCCTCTGGGGCCTCCATCACACTAACCCCTTCCTTAGCAGAAGCCTCCCACAGATCCATGGAGTGGTCCTGGGGTTCTGGGGTCCTGTGACCACTGGTCCTCCAAGCAGGCCTCTCAAGGGCCAAATGAATCTGCCAGTTAAAAGCTCATGAGGAACAGCATTAGCTGTCCCCTTTTGCTTTTGTGGGCGAATGGGGGGACACCCCAGCCCATGATCATGCATCTCTTTCCCCTTTCAGGAAGTGGCCAAGAAGATGAACTTGGACATGAGGAAAACCTCTTCACTATGGAAGGACCAGGCCCTGGTGGAGATCAACATCGCTGTTCTCTACAGCTTTCAGGTAGCTCCAGGCAAGGGTTAGGGACTGAGGGCCAAGAGCAGGAACCACAGTTGGGGTGTGGGAATTTCTTGCATCGAGGTACCACCCACTTCCACATACCATCTCTTCACATCATGCATCCGCATGATGGCCTGTTGAGAGAAAGCTTGGGCAGAAGGGTGCATGTCTTAGGATTTTTCAGAGTCAAGGTGACAAGTATTTTCAGTGTCCCAAGACCTTCTGGCCAC
The DNA here is from genome assembly GCF_024139225.1 of Suncus etruscus. Lineage (NCBI taxonomy): Eukaryota > Metazoa > Chordata > Mammalia > Eulipotyphla > Soricidae > Suncus > Suncus etruscus. The sequence goes on from NC_064862.1 coordinate 24,461,263, forward strand.
TTGGACTGTCACAGAATGAGGACAGAAACTCTCAGGCAGAATCTGCATCTAGGGTGGTGAGGGTGACTTTGTAGAATGGCTGGAAAATACTACCAGGCCATAGTGAAGAGCAAAGAGGTGGAGGAATAATTACTAATAACTGCCAGGTCAGTGGCTTCAACCAGAGAGCTGAGGTTCCTTTCCTCTATACTCCAGGGCTTGAGGGTTTGGAATGCCCCCCCACACACACACACACCCTGTGAACAGGCCATCTCCTTAGTCACATAGTCACGTGACTCCAGGGCTCAGATCCATGGAGATGGGTGAGAGACACAGGATTGGACTGTCCACTCTAAAGCCTGGGGACAGGGCACCAGAAATACAAGCTCTGGTGGGCTTCCCAAGGTGCCAAGGCAGGGGAGAGGTGAGCAGATAAGCCATAGAGGAAGAGATTATTGGGGCCGGAAATATAGAGCAGTGGATAAGGAGGACTCTGCAGTCCCCAGTTTGATTCCCAGCACCATGTAGGGTCCCCTGGGCCCTGCCAAGAGGAATTTATGAAACCAGAACCAGGAGTAAGCCCTGAGCACACAAGCTGTGATCCAACCACTCCCCTCAAAAAATGGGGCACATGGGGCCAGAGATATAGAACAGCGGTAGGGCATTTGCCTTGCATGCGGCCGATTCAGGATGGGCTTGGGTTCAATCCCTGGTATCCATATGGTCACCCAAGCCAGGAGCAATTTCTGAGTGCAGAGCCAGGAGTAATCCCTGAGCACTGGTGGGTGTGGCCTAAAAACTAAGGGGGGACCTGTGGAAGGACAGGTGTTGGGGACAGATGGTATACTCACTTCTTAGCCAGCTGGCCCCCATTTTTGCTCAGCCTCTTGCTTTTGCTCAATCTTCTACTATGCTCTCACAGGACTCAGCTATGTTCTAGAAACACTTTTCCTCTTAAAGAATGTTTCTCTTCCACCAAAAGTGAGTTCTCCTCCATAGAATGTTATTGTCTCAGGAAAAATGAAATTCTGACAGACACCCCAGCTGAAGGAATCTTCCATGGAAACTGGGGGTTCCCCTCGTGAAAGAGAAAGAGAGGTCAGAGCTATGGAGGGTGTGATGTGGCATTGGGGGTGAAACAGCCACGTCACCACCACATCCGTCACCCCAAATTACCATTGTACAAAGTGGGCTGGAGGAAGGAGAGGAGGATGGACCAGATGTTCTTGCAGTGCCATCCAAAGGACATTCTTGGGGTTCAATCAGGAGAGAGACAGAGGGGTGTTGTACCGGCCTAAACCTGATGCCTGAGCTAGGGGAAGGGGAAGCTAACCCCTGACCATCTGCCCCTCACCCCACAGAGTGACAAGGTGACGATTGTGGACCACCACTCGGCCACCGAGTCCTTCATCAAGCACATGGAGAATGAGTACCGCTGCCGGGGGGGCTGCCCAGCCGACTGGGTGTGGATTGTGCCCCCCATGTCCGGTAGCATCACCCCAGTCTTCCACCAGGAAATGCTCAACTACCGACTCACCCCGTCCTTCGAGTATCAGGTTCTGCCCTCTCCCTGCCCATCCCTCCCCTGCAGTCTGCACCCTATGTGTTCAGTGGGGCTATGGGTAGTCTTGGGGTACAACATAAATCTCCCTGGGATATGGATGAAGACACAGAAGGGAGAAGGTCCTAGTAGGAAAAGAGTTGGGGGGGCTGGACAAGCCCCTGGGTCCCCCGCAAAGACATCCAGTCACCTTCCTCTCACTGGCCTCCGACAAGCCTGGACACCCCAACCTCCATGGACCTTGGGCCAAACAGGGGGCAGCCAGAGCCCTTCGAAGCAATGAGCTTCACCCTCCTCTCTGTCCAGCCTGACCCTTGGAACACCCACGTCTGGAAAGGCACCAATGGGACCCCCACCAAGCGGCGAGCTATCGGCTTCAAGAAACTGGCAGAGTGAGTGTCCCAGTAGGGCAAAGCGGGGAGACTGGCCTGATGTTCATGAGCCTGCGATAGGTGCCAAGCAGTGCCGGGCTCAATCTAGGGGTGTGATTCCTGCTTGGGGGTGCCATCGACTCTGCCTCCACACCCAGGTGGAATGGTGCCACCTGTCTTCCCCTGCCACAGCTCAGAGTGTCCCTCTCCTTGCCCCACTGTCCTGCCTTGCCTACTCCAAACAGCAGTGACAGCGACCACATTCTAGTAGGTCTCAACAGGTAGCATTGAGCTGGCGACAATGGTTCTGCAGAGTTGGCCACTTTGAGTCATGTCACCTCTCTTGTATGACAGATGGACAGGAAGTTACAGCCCTCAGAGGAAGGAGGGTTTGGGGTGCAGCCCTGGGCATACACATACCCAAAGAAAACCCGTGCAATGCATGGCCAGGCTGAGGACATCTCATCTGTCTGTTCCTTCAGCAGCTGACGAGGCTGGTGGGGGACAGTCCCTGAGCTGGGCAGAAGGCAGGTGGCATGGAAGCCCCCTGGAGCCAGGGGGATATGAGTGCTGCTCCTGTTAGGGTCCAAGTTGACCACCCAAGTCGGTGCTGAGAGTCAGAGACTATCGCCAATAATACAATACAGAAAAGGGAGTTTATTCTGCTAGCCAAGGTCCAAGTCTCATCCAATCAGGGGAGTCTTGACAAGAACCCCGAGATAAATCTTCAGAAAGTTTATATGGGGATTTATAGGCTTCAACAACTCAATCATTTCATTGGTTAATACAACAATGCAAGCATTTCAACCATTTGAACAGAAATCAGATCATGCTTAGGGTGGATGTCCCAACTTATTGTTTATTCAACTTTGTGTCGGGGGTCTTTGTCTGGTGAAACATTCAGACCTACCTACTTCCTCTATTTCAGTTGAGCTGAATAGGGAGGGTCCTGCCCTTCATAGGGTACATTTTATGGTTTTATCTTTGGGCTAACACTCTCTCCCTATGGGGAAATTATAAAGTGGAAAAACATTTTACAGTGGCTTTACTAGGGGTTTAGGACCACCTTAGCCCTAGGTCCAGTGGGCTTTGGTTCTCACACATGGCTCTTCCAGACAGCCATGCATGGGCCAGAGAGTCTCTCAGTGACTGAGTCAGGGGAGGAAGTCCCAGAAAGTTTATGCCACATGTGAAGCAGGGCTGGATCTGTAGAGTGAGATGGCCAAGATGCCACTGAGCCCAGACAGCAGAAGGGGCAGACTGCCATCCATGTTGTTGAAAATTTGAGCATGATGATGCCCAACTCCAAAGAAAGCACTCAATGGGCCCATCATTCTGTTTAAGTTGTGTAAGCAACAAGATTAGCTGTGCAGTCGGATCCAGCAGAGCTGGCCCATCCTGATAGATGGATCCAGTGACGTCTTGTTCTGGAAATGTAACAGCACTGGCCCAGCTCCCTTAGACACCCAGGATCTTGTCAGGAAAGAAAACTCCTGGGACACAGAGTGAGGGCAGGACAGAAAAGGTGGGTCTAGCCTTGAGAAAGATTCAGGCAGGGAAATGCTGTCCTGGACATAAGGAAAACAGCTCCATCAGAGCTCCACTTTTGGGGCTGGACCATAACACAGCAGGAGGACACTTGTCTTGCATGCAGCCAAACCAGGTTCAATCCCCAACATCCCATATGGTACCCAAAACCTGCCAGGAATGATTTCTGAGCACAGAACCAGGAGAAACCCCTGAGCATCATTGTGTGTGGCAAAAATTAAATTAGGGGCCGGAGAGATAGCATGGAGGTAAGGCGTTTGCCTTTCATGCAGGAGGTCATCGGTTTGAATCCCGGCGCCCCATATGGTCCCCTGTGCCTGCCAGGAGCAATTTCTGAGCCTGGAGCCAGGAATAACCCCTGAGCACTGCCAGGTGTGACCCAAAAACCAAAAAAAAAAAAAAAAAAATTAAATTAATAAATTAAAGCCAGAGCAATAGTACAGCAGGTAGGATGCTATCTTTCACCATAACTGAACCAGGTTTAATCCCCAGCACCCAATATGGTCCCCTGAGCATAGAGCAAGGAGTAATATTGCCAGGTGTGGTCCAGCTCCAGTGCGTGTGTGCGTGCGTGTGTGTGTGTGTGTGTGTGTGTGTGTGTGTGTGTGTGTGTGTGTGTAATAGTCCACACAGAACAGCCCCCAGACTCCACCTTCCTACCAACTCGCTCCATGGCCTTCATTTACCCCATGGGGGAGAAGGATATGCCAGACTCAGGATACCAGAGAGTGGCTGTCCTGAGGTTGAAGGACCAGCTGTTGCTCCCTCATGCCCCTCTAAGGCATCCCTTGTCCCCCTGAGGGACTGGGGTTGCCAGTTCCCAGAGTGTTGGGAGCAAATGATCTGGCTGAAGTCCTGGGGATTCACTGCACTAACCACCCTACTGCCTCACACCTTCCCCTTAATATCATGGACCCCCAATGTTAGTGCCCCACAAGGCCACACTACCATCCCTACACAGACCCTGGGAGTCGGCCTGGACAGCCCAAGGCACCTGTTTTTGTTTGTTTGTTTTCAGTTTTTTGTTTGGGGGCCCATACCCAGCGATTCTCAGGGCTTACTCCTTCCTGTCCCTGTATTCAGGAATCATGCCTGATGGTGCTTAGGGAGGCCATATGGGATACAGAAACTTGAACCCAGGTCAGCCCTGTGTAAGGCAAACGCCCTCTCCACTGTACTACTGCTCCAGTTCCCCAAGGGCCCCTCTGTGTCTGGCCCTCCTCCCTCCCAGCTACAGAGACTGTCCCACAGTGGTCACATGTCCCTGCTGTCCCAGTAAGACCCAGGGAGGCCGAGGGCCTGTGACTTCATCTCCATTCTATGCGGCTGCAAAGTGTAGGGTGGGGGGGGGGGAGAACAAAAGCACTAATCATGCTGTTACTTTTGGGGAGAAACAAAGGGAGTTAATTATAGATGCTGTTCTCTGTTGCTCTCATTCAAAGGGGGCCCTCGGCACCTTTTCTTCCTCAGAGCCCCTCCCCTTGAACTCTGTGGGCCCCTGCAGAGTGGGTGGGCACCCAAGATTCCTAAAAATGATGGATTTGCCACTACTGATCTCCAGGTGGGATAATTAGCCAAGTTTCTATTCTGTGATTCCTGGTTAGAACAGCGGGACTGCTGGTTCGGAAGGGGAGCCCAGGTAGTTTTGAACACACACACACACACACACACACACACACACACACACACACACACACACACACACATCACCTTCCATGGAGAGAAGGAAGGTTTTAGAATGTTCCAGGGGCCTGCACCACCAAATGGTTTGGTTGGTTGGTTTGGTTTTAGTTTTTGAGCCATACCTGGTGACGCTCAAGGGTCACTCCTGGTTCTACATTCAGAAATCACTCCTGGAGGGCTCAGGGAACCATATGGGATACGGAGGATCAAACCCGAATCTGTCGTTTGCAAGGCAAACTCCTTACTCGCTGTGCTATCGCTCTGACTCCCAACTCCAGTGAGGGTTGTCCAGAAAGAGGTGTTCGGTGGGCCAGAGAACCTGAGTGGCAGTGCTGCCCACACATCCCCATCTCTGCTTTTCGGGGCTCAGGCCTCTCAGAGGGGTCCCTTCTGGCTCAGGCCTGTTGGCTTGCTAGTGATGTGCTCGTTTCTCTCTTCCTCCCACAACCCCTCACAGGCATGTGACTATAAACATAATCCCAGAGTATGTATCACGTTCTCTCTGCTCTGAGCAGAGAGCAATGGAATACAGAAACAATTGGTGGGGGCAAAACTTGACAACCCAAAGGGGTCAGGGCTGGGGTCCCTCAGTTAAGAGACAAACACTCCACAATACAGACCATCTATGGCAGGAGCCATAGGACCGCACAGGTAGGGCGCTTTGTTTGCATACGGTTGACCAAGTTTCAATCGATGGCATCCCATAGGATCCCCTGGGCACTTCCAGGAGTGATTATTGAGTGCAGAGCCAAGAGTAAGCCCTGAGCATCACCGGGTGTGGCTAAAAAGAAAAAGAAACAACTGAACGAATATGGAATGAATATAAAAACTAATAGAGAGATTTTGGGTAGGGGCTTGGAGTGGGTGAGGGCATTGTGACGTTTGGCCACTAGAGCTGGCAGTTCAAGCAAGGGTCTAGGTATCAGGGGGTGCTGCTTCAGCTACCAGCTCCAGGGCCACACCCAGAAGTGCTCAGGGGACCATGTGGTACAGGAACTTGAACCCAGGCAGAGCACAAGTTGAATGTACTCCCTAACCACTGTACTATCCTGTAGCCCTGGAGGAGTTTTACAGAAAGATAGCTCGGGTAGATATCTCAGTAGAGCCATACAAAATCCAAGTTTCCTCCATCTCAGGAGACATCAGGGGGCATTCCTAAGAGTCCAGGCTGTCCTTTGGTGTGTCCCATCCTTTATCTTCTCTCTTTCTCTCTTCTCTCTCTCTCTTTCTCTCTCTCTCCTCTCTCTCCTCTCTCTCTCTCTCCCTCTCTCTCTCTCTGTCGTTCCCATTTTTCTCTCCTTCCTCTTGCCCCAGAGCTGTCAAGTTCTCTGCCAAACTGATGGGCCAGGCCATGGCTAAACGGGTCAAAGCAACCATCCTTTATGCCACGGAGACAGGCAAGTCACAGGCCTACGCCAAGACCTTGTGTGAGATATTCAAACACGCCTTTGATGCCAAGGTAGGTCGGGCACAAGGAGTCCAACCCCTCAAGATGTGTGAAAAGGAAGCTAGGGGAGACCAAGAGGAAGGGAAGTTGGGTGGGGGGAGATTGAGAGAGGGAAGAGCCCCCATCATCCAATAGATACAGGTCTACACACATATCTTGGGGAGATGAGATCTTCTCACTATGCAGGAGTCACAAGGCAAAGGCCTGTCTCTAGCCCTATCTTCTGCTAGAAGGTTCTCAAGTCCATTTGGGAAGCTTCTCAAGGTCACTATGTCCATTTTCTCAGAATCTTCCAGCTGCAAATAATGGCTTATAACTTCCCCCAAAGAGCATACATGTTGCAGATAGTTGGCAGGTGGGGATCTTGCCTTGAATGCAACCATCCTGGGTTCCATGCAGCCTTGTGCCCCACCAGGAGCAATCCCGAGCACAGTTAAGCCTGAACACTGCTTGTGTGACCCAAAAACAAAGAATCTGGAAAGCTCCCCAAATGTGCTCCTCCTGGTCCCATTTCTTTTCAAGGCACATCTCTGAGGTTCTGGTTTCTCTAGAACATTCTTGGAAACACACTGCTGCAGTGGGAAACACTGGGTGGGTCACAGGCATTCTTGAGGCAGACCCTCTCAATTTGGGGTGTCCAGACCCTCCATACCACTCAGGACCAATTACACAGGGTCAGATCTAGCTGAGGGACACCCCTCAGCCCCAGCCTGAATGCCATCCAAAAGATGTCAGGGTATAAGATTCTCAAAGCTCTTGGTGTCTGCTACAACCTTGGGTCCCTGCTCCCTCAGGGGTCCTGAAGATCAGTGGCTGTCTTAGGGTCCCACACCATAAAAAAACTATAAAGAACCCACTGGGACCCCCCTGAGCTCGAGCTGTGCTTCCTCAACTGCTCCCCCAAGTGGCACCCAAGTCCCCTTCCTGCTCCCCTGTCACCATTCCCATCATCCACCAGGTCATGTCCATGGAAGAGTATGACATAGTGCACCTGGAACATGAAACTCTGGTCCTGGTGGTGACCAGCACCTTTGGCAATGGAGATCCCCCCGAGAATGGAGAGGTGAGAAGGGCCTTGCGGAAGAAGGGTTGCCCCCACCTCCACATCCACCTGTTTCTCGGTCCTAGGATCGTCCCAGTGTCAAGCAGATTTAATTTGGATCCAAGTTGGGGTCTTTCCAAGTGTCCCTTCGTCATGTCCTGGGAAGGCCCATTTCAGTCCCTTGCTCCAGAAGAGACAAGTGGAGACTTGTGTGACCCCCTACCTGGGGTTCTTTGAGCAGACGGAATTGCAGTTCCAGCTCTGCTACCCCACCTAAATGCCCCCAACCCAGCCTCAGGCCTCCAAACCTATGGCCCAGCCTGTAGTGCTCTGTGAGCCTGGCCTCATACCTCTCTCCTCTCTTCTGGGCAACAGAAATTCGGCTGCGCTCTGATGGAAATGAGGCACCCCAACTCGGTTCACGAGGAGAGGAAGTAAGTGCACGGCCCAGTTGGGTACCCCGACACCCCCCATGCCCACCCTTCCACAGCAGCAGTTCTGATTGGAGGCCACAAGGCTCTGTCAACTTACGTGATTCATGAGCACCCAAGGGTGTCTGTTGGGGCACGAGGCCTGGTGGTCTTGTTCCAAAAAGACTAAGTCTTGTCCTGACATGTTAGTTTGAAAGAGACTAACTCAGAAACGAATGTGAAGATGGCAGCCATGCTGCTTAGAGACCAAGTGACACATTAAAGAGCTGCCATCAAGGCCACTATGCCAAAAAATCCTGCTCAGGGAGGGCCCACAGCCAAATTCAAGGTCCAAATTCAAGTGTCCAATGACACTGCCCAGGGTCCATAGGGGCTGGACGCTTATATGGGCTGGTTTCTCTGGTTCTTTCTCAAAAAGAAAGGCTCCAGGTTTGATCCTTGGAACTTCTTACGAGCCTATTAGGAGTGACCTCACAGCTCAGAGCCAGGCATAAGTGCTGAGCAAAGTCAAATGTGCCCCAATTCCCCCCAAAAAAAGATTCATCATGTCATCACAGTGACCTTTGAGAATCCCTTTGTCTCCTGAGAATGGAGAGCAGAGGGCAGGGGCTCCAGAACTGCTTCTTAGGGCAGCCAGGACAGATCCCTTCCTGACCAGAGCAGGTGGGCTTCGCCTTGTTTCCCACCTTGTCCCGGTGCTCCCCGATTGCAGGCTCCCCTCAGTGCTCCTTCGGGGAGAGAGAGGGGGTTCCATCCGTTCTCCTCTCTAGGAACCCGGAACCCTTGCGTTTCTTTCCCCGTAAAGGCTCTGCCCTTCCCCGAAGCGAACTGGGAGACCGGGTTCTGGCTCTAAGCCTTGACAGCAAGCACAGGTAGCTAGTGCATGGGCCAGCACGTGAGTGTGTGCACATGTGTTCACGTGTGTACAAGCATGTGTGTGCGCATGCCAGGGGCCCAAGCCTGGTTCTCTCCAGGAGTCCTGTGTTCTAACCGCGCTGTGCTTATTGACCCTGCATCCTGCCGGCAACCGGCCACTCATGATGCCCCCCCCCAAAAAACCTTCAGTCTTTTCTCCTCCACCAAATGAGAAGAAGTGATTTCTGCTGCAGCACCCCTGGGAAAGGCTGGGGGATCCGAGAAGAATAACAAGGAGGGAAAAACATTTGGAAAAACCTCCAGCCGCATATAAATTCATGGGCAGCTATTTTTACCCCACAACTAGCAACCAAGCCCTCCCACACGAATGAAGCAGCCGCCCCCTGATCTGCCGCGTGTCTTATTTGGAGAGGTGACTCAATGCGAGGACTATTTTGGGGCAGAAAATACACTTCCATCCATTTAGAACTTTCCCTGATGCTGAAGCGAAACTTCGAAGCAGGTCCGGCTCAGACGCCCTGTGACTCCCCCCTACCCCCTCCTTGCACGAGTTTCTGTGTCTTGTTTTGGGTTTTGAGAGGAGGGAAGGATTTCGGGGTAGGGGCTGGCTGGAGTGTGTCTTGGAGATTTGGGGTTTTGTTTGATTTTTTTTTGTATTGTTTTTTGCCTCTTCTGAGAACAGAACTGAACTGAACCACTTTCGGAGGAGAACTAGGATATTGATTCTTTTTTGTTTAAAACACAAATATTCTACAGTTCTGATGCTGAAGTTTCTGTCCCAATGGTTTTAGTTTTGGTCCCAATGGTCCCTTGAGAAAGATTTCCTCAGGCAGCCTCCTCCTTTCTCAAGTGGATTAGTCAGTGGAATTTCTCCTGTCTGTGGGGAAGGTGCAAGTCTGTGAGTTTTTGTGGAAAGAAAGGGCAGTGCACAGGTGAAACTTTCTACCTTGTATAAACATTCCCTCTCTGTGCAGCCAATACAGAACCATGACCACTATGCCCTTGGAATGAGCTAATAAAGGTGATAACTTTGAAAATGTGGGTGGGGGGCCAGGAGGTGTCGCTAGAGGTAAGGTGCCTGCCTTGCCTGCGCTATCCTTGGCCAGACATAGGTTTGATCCCCCAGCGTCCCATATGGTCCCCCAGGCCAGGAGCGACTTCTGAGCGCATAGCCAGGAGTAACCCCTGAGCGTCACCGGGTGTGGCCCAAAAACCAAAAAAAAAAAAAAAATGTGGGTGGGCACAGCAGGGAGGATATTTACCTTGCACTCGGCCAACCCAGGTTCAATCCCCAGCATTCTATGCAGTCGACTGCCATGAATTTCTGAGCATAAAGCTAGAAGTAACCCCTGAGTGCCACAAGGTGTGGCCCATCAACAAAACAAAAATGGAGGTGTTCTCCACCTTGAGCTATAGGTGGGGTGGTCTCTGTCAGGGACAACACAAGTTTGGTGCCACGAGGTGAGATCTGGAGATCAGCAACCTTAGCATCTCCTGGCAGTTGTTCAGAACTGCAGAGCATCTCTGGAAAAACAGGCTGTGTTTTGACAAAGGCCCAGGCACAATTCTTGTGCTCTGGAAATTTGGGAGGACGGTTGCATAACTGCTTAGTGAGGGAGTAGCCCCCGCTTCTTGCTGAGTGTGGGCAGTCCATGTTTCCCGAGTGGTACAAGCTTGGGAGCCTTGTCAATCCAACTGGCGGACAGTGCAGAGAGCAACCTTTCTCTTGCAGGTGGGCAAAAGCAGGTGGACAGGTCCTAGAATATTCTAGATCATTCTCAAGCCATTCTAGACTGATCGCAAAAGCACTCTCTGATGGGGGTGGAGGGTCTCACACCACAACCTACTACTGAAAGTCCATCATGAGGGCCTCCTGGACAGTACTCACAGATCTCTTTCGTTTTGTCAGGAGCTACAAGGTTCGCTTCAACAGCGTGTCCTCTTATGCTGACTCCCAGAAATCCTCCGGCGATGGATCTGAGCTCAGAGACAACTTTGAGAGTACTGGCCCCCTGGCCAATGTGAGGTGAGTGGGGGTCTGGGGAGACAAAAGTTCTTGAGAAATAAGTTTTAGTATCCAAGTGAGCCCTTTGAGGCAGAGGGTAAGGGCTCCCTTCCCCTCAGACATCCATCCACCTGTACCTCAATTGACTAGGAATCTCCTAGCTTTCTACCCAGGTCCTATCTGTGACCTCTTCCCAAACCCTTATCATTTGAGCTTCACCCTGTACTCTGGCCCCTCAGCTCTGGGCATTTCTCAGTCTGGCCAGAAACTTCTAACCCCCAAATCCCACCACAATGTGGAGTTTTTGATACAGGTGGGCAGCCATGACCACCAGTGATCTGGGCAGAATTTTGGGCTGGTATTGGGCCCATGCCATTTCTTTATGGCTGATTGTTGGTTGGTTTGGTGGTCACCCTAGCTGTATTCAAGAGTTTCTCCCAGCCATACCCAGGAATGATTCAGTAGTGGGGGTTGGACTCCAAGCCTTCTACATGCAGCACACACACTCAGACCACTGGTTCATCCCTTCAGTCTCAACCTGTTTATAATTTCCACAATTCACTCAAGTGAGTCCTTCTAACCAATCATCTACCCAACCATCCACCCAACTATCTAACCAACCATCTACCCAACCATCCACCCAACTATCCATCCACCCAACCATCTAGCCAACCATTTATCCACCTGACTATCCATCCACCCAACCACTTAACTAACCATCTACCCAAACATTTATCCATCTAACTATCCATTTATCTACCCATCCATCCACCCAATCATCCATCCAACCTCCACCTGACTCTCCATTCACCCAACCTTTTTTTTTTTTTTTTTTTTTGGATTTTTGGGCCACACCCAGCAGTGCTCAGGGTTTACTCCTGGCTATCTGCTCAGAAATAGCTCCTGGCAGGCACGGGGGACCATATGGGACACCGGGATTTGAACCAACCACCTTTGGTCCTGGATCGGCTGCTTGCAAGGCAAACGCCGCTGTGCTATCTCTCCGGGCCCTCACCCAACCATTTAAATAACCATCCACATAACTATACATCCACCCAACCATCTAACCATCCACACAACCATTTATTCATCCACCCAACTATTTTCCTGACTATCCAGGAGACCAAGGGATGGTCTTTTCCCAGGGGAGTCCAGGGGAAGACAGTGCGGAGACACTGCCTGAGCTTATGCTTCATGGTTTTGGGGGGACAACCTTCAATTAGGGCCCCTTCGTGCCAGGGACTCCTTCCTCACCTGTGCAAGCTACCAGTTCATGCTCTGGTTGGATCATGCCCCCAGTCCTCCTTTCTCTGCACATAAGGCCACCAGTCCCGTGAACTTGGGGGCCACACCTGATGCCCCCTTTTTCATAAGTTCTCTAAGGACTGTTGGGTAGTTAAAACTGCAGTTTGTGGACTGGGGAGCCTAGACTAAGCCATCCTCATCACTGCCTTTCTGTGTTACTCATGGCAGGTTCTCAGTGTTTGGGCTTGGCTCTCGAGCCTACCCCCACTTCTGCGCCTTTGGCCATGCCGTGGACACACTCCTGGAGGAACTGGGTGGGGAGCGAATCCTGAAAATGCGGGAGGGCGACGAGCTGTGTGGACAGGAGGAGGCATTCAGGACATGGGCAAAGAAAGTCTTCAAGGTACAGTGCGAGGGCACATGGTCCCACACCCACACATGCAGGGCCAGAAAAAGAGGGACTCCCAGGGGAGTTTCCCTGATGGAGCCAATTCCAATACACTTTAGATGGCTCCAATGGATTTGGGGAGAATGAGGGTCTGAAATCAGACAGTCTCCACCCCAAATCTCATCCCTTGCCTTCTGGGTAAGGAGCTGGTATTGGCACCTTAGAATCTTGGGACTGTGAGAGGCCCCCCTCAATTTCTGGGGTAAGCAGGGAACAGAGCTGGCGAGCCAGAGCTAAGACCACAGTCCAATCTCACATCTACCTGGACAAGTCTCCTTCCTCTTGGCTTAGATTTTTGTCCATGAACTGTTTACAGGGTAATGGATACTGAGAGAGATGAGTGAGAGAAGATTCCAGGCTGTTCATGATCAGAGAGAATGGTGGGGGTAGGGTTGCCAGGTGCTGAGGAAAGGGCCTGGGTGTGCTTTTGTGGATGAGAAAGATGTTTTGAATCCAGATCTGGGTGGTAGTTGTGCGAAGAGAGACTCAACCACTACATAGGACCTTTTTTGTTTTGTTTTGTTTGGGTTGAATCTGGGGCCACATTCAGCGTTGTTCAGTGCTTACTCCTGCTTTGTGCTCAGGAGTCATCCTGGCAGTGCTCTGGGGACCCTAAGGGCAGTACAAGGACCAAAAGTACCTGAATCTCTATACTATCTCTCTGGTTGAATGAATGGATAGTCAGGTGGATGTTTGGGTGGATGGATAAATGGTTGGGTGGATGGTTATATGGTTGGGTAGATGGTTAGATGGCTGAGTGGATGTATAGTTATGTGGATGGTTGTTTAGATGGTTGGGTGGATGGATGGGTGGATAAATGGATAGTTGGGTGGATAAATGTTTGGGTGGGTGGTTGGTTAGGTGGGTGGGTGGGTGGATGGATAGTCAGGTGGATAAATGATTGGCTAGATGGTTGGTTGATGGATAGTTGGGTGGATGGTTAGGTAGATGGTTAGATAGTTGGGTAGATAAATAGTTGGGTGGATAGTTGGGTAGATGGTTGGTTAAATGGTTGGGTGGATTGATAGTTGGGTAGATAAATGTTTGGGTGGATGGATTGATGGATGGATGGATGGATGGATGGATGTGTGGATGAATGTGTGGATGAAGAGATATATGCCATGATTTGAGGCTGTTAGAGAGGAGTCCCACTTCATTAAAAGAGGCCACCAAACAACCCCACCTGTTCCACAGGCAGCCTGTGATGTGTTCTGTGTGGGTGATGACGTCAACATCGAGAAAGCCAACAACTCCCTTATCAGCAATGACCGCAGCTGGAAGAGAAACAAGTTCCGCCTCACCTTTGTGGCCGAAGCTCCAGAACTCACACAAGGTAGGACATTCCTCCCTGACTACCCTATCTCCTGGGATAGAAGTCAAGTTGGGGGAGAGGAAAGATGGGAGCAGTCACCTCTGAAATGTATCTCAAAGATGGGGCTGAGTACCTTAGCATCCTTTCACATAGCTGCTCTGCTCCTACCCGGGTCCTTGGTTTGGGGGACATACCCAGTGATGCCCAGGGGTCACTCCTGAATCTGTGCTCAGGAATTACTCCTGGTGGTACTCAAGAAACCATAGAGGATGTCAGGGATCAAACCCTGGTTAGCCACATACAAGGCAAGCACCCTTCCTGCTGTACAATATGCTCTGGCCTTGCTTTGGCTCTTGAGAGACGTTTTTGCTTAGCCTCTTCCCAGTTCTGTTTCTCCTCCCGCAGGTCTGTCCAATGTCCACAAAAAGAGAGTCTCAGCCGCTCGAGTTCTCAGCCGTAAGAACCTTCAGAGTCCCCAGTCCAGGTAGGAGGCCCCAATATCTCTGCACTAAGATACAGTCTGTTTCCCATTACACTAAAGAAAACAAGCAAGACAATATATTTCTTAGACTAATAAGTCAAATGTATGCTTCCAGTAGAATTGCTTCCTGAGTTAGCAAGGGAGTTTGGGTTTAAAATACTCATGGATGGTATTGGAGCCATAACACAGCAGTAGGACGTTTGTCTTGCACACAGTCACCTGGGACAGAATCTGGGTTTGATCCCCAGCATCCTATATGATCTCTCAAGCCTGCCAGGAGTGATTTCTGAGCACAAAGCCAGGAGTAACCCCTGAGTGCTGCCAGGTGTGGCCCAAAAAATAAAAAAATATAAAATAAATACTCAGGGATAGCATAGCCTGGTATATGGCGAATCCAGGTACCATGCCCTTGTACCCCAATTGGTCCCCCAAGCTCACCAGAAATGATCCTGAACTCAGAGCCAAAAGTAAGCCCTGAGAACCTCAGTGTGACCCAAAATAAACTAAAATAAAACACCCATTTTATTTCCCCTTTCTGTGTTGTGGAAAGGCAAGAGTTAAGTAATATGGGGGTTGGGGGGACTCTCAAGTTCCTGGACTCAACACTCAGCAAAAAGCCTTCAAAAACCCTCTTCCCCAATCAACCAGAGCACAGAAAAGAGAGTCATTCCCACATGTTTGGATGCTAAGTTTGGCCAAGACCCAGAATAGCCTCCTCGCTACGTGACCTACAGGAGACAATTTCCAGAAGCAGGATCAAAGTCACTTCCAGGTCAGCCCAGAAGGCTGTGGCCTAGATCGGGCTCATTTTTGAAAGCTGGTCTCCAGTACTCCTGCTGTCGAGCCCTAATGTCATGTCCAGCTTTCGATGGTTTTTCGTAAAAATAATTGAGGAACCAGAGTGATAACACAGTGGTAGGGCATTTGCCAGGACTGACCTGGGTTTGATTTCTGGCATCCCATATGGTCTCCCGAGCCAGCCAAGAGTGATTTCTGAGTACAGAGCCAGGAGTAACCCCTGAGCTCCTCCAGGTATGGCCCAAAAACAAAAAAAAGGGGGGGGGGAAATAATTGAATGAAAATATCTTGAAACTCTCCCTCACTTCCTCTACCCAAGGCCAAAGTCAGACTGTATGACTATAAGAAAGCACAAAACTCCCTCCCCCTAGAGATCTTAATTGCAAGCAAGCTACTTGGGGTGGGGTGGGGTGGGAGTCTTTGCCAACCTAAAGCAAAAAGTGACTAATTTCTGGCCTGCCAGAAAACAAATATCCCGAGAGCACCAGTGGACAGCAAGACAGAGAGTCTGTAATAAGAGTTTACAGAATGCATTGGGCTGGAGTGGTGGTGTGGAGCGGTAAGGTGTCTGCCTTGCAGGCACTAGCCTAGGAGAGACTGCAGTTCTATCTCCTGGGCATCCCACATGGTCCCCCAAGACAGGAGCTATTTCTGAGCACAGAACCAGGAGTAACACTTGAGCGTCACCGAGTGTGGCCCAAAAACCAAAAAAAAAAAAAAAAAAAAAAGAGTTCTCAGAAGGAAGAGGTAGCAGGCAGCCTCCAGACTCAGGGAGAGAGTCAGTCTGCCTTCAGCAGGCAGGGTGCATGGAACAGGGGCTTCTGGGAAGTACATGTCCTGGCACCTTTGCCCTGGATGGTAACAGATGGCCCTGTATGCACCTCGCTCCACCCTGGCCTTCCACATGCCAGTGACAAATTCTGATGGTGATTGGCTTAAGCAGGATCTGAAGGGTCCCAAGCTCAGAGGTCCCATCTAGTGTCCCTTGCATGCTCATCTTACAATGGGTGCTTACAATGTCCCTTCCCCAAGGCCCATTCAGCTTCCTCAGAGCATCTGTAACAGAGATTGGATCCATCTTCCCTTTCCCACAATAAGCTTTGGAGATTGTGGATTGATTATGGATTTGGAGATCATGGCTGGAGAGATGTCTCAAAGGGCTGAAGTACCTGCTTTGCATGCCAGACACCTGGGGTTCAAGGCTCAGCAACCCTGGGAATGGCCCCTGAGCACTGCTAGGTGTGGTCCCTATCACACTGCTAGGTGTGTGTCCCTGAAACACAGCTATACACCACAGTGGCATCCTGTGAGAATCTGGGAAATTCCTCAACTCCTTGTCACACCAGATCATGCCAAGACTACACTGCCATTGTCTGCTATCTTGGTTTTTTTGGTTGGTTGGTTGGTTGGTTTGGGGGGTTTTTTTTGGGGGGGCACACCCAGTGGCACTCAGGGATTCCTCCTGGTTCTGTGCTCAAAAATCGCTCCTGACTTGGGGGACCATATGGGATGCCAGGGATCAAACCCAGGTCTGTCATGGATCGACCGCATTCAAGGCAACACCGTACCGCCATACTATCTCATGGCGGGTTTGTTTTTTTTAATGTTTGAAACTTTATTTAAACACTGTGATTTACAAAGTTGTTCATAACACAGTTGTTTCTGGCCTTCCAGCACCAATCCTACTACCAGAGGAATCTTCCCTTAACCCATGTCCTTATTTTTCCACTCCCCATGCCCCAGGCTTACCCCCTCAGCAGGCACAAATTAATTTACCTTCTATTGCTTATCACAACCTAGATCTCACGATGCTGTTACTAAAGCTGCTGGCTGAGGATTTACAGAGCTGTTCAGTGCTGGTTAAACCTGTCTTCTCGTTTTGCTCATTGCGCTTAGGGAGCTTCTACGTGACTTTTTCACTGAATTTTCTGTGCTCCTGGGGCTGTCAGTACCATGAAATGTGGAAGTGTCAGGTGCTCCAGAATCTGTCAGACTGGGATAATTCGGCACCTTGGCATCTCTTGGAGAAGTGGGTCATTTACACGCAATAGAATGTGGGGAGGGCGCAGCTGATATTCACCCCAAGGAGACTCTTGAAACCTCAGCCTAAAACCCCGCTACCTACCACCAGGACAATTCGACAGCATCTCCCCACTGCCCTCTTGACCACATTCTTGCTGCTGTCTTCCCTTTCCTCTGGCACGCCACATCTTTTTCCCACCCCAGAGCCTTTGCACATGCTCGTTCCCCTCGAAGAGTGCTGCCCTTCAGTTATTGGTAGAGCCATGCCACATGGCTCAGGAATCAAATTGGCATCTCCTGCTCCCAAACCTGTCACCACCTGCCCTTCTGATGTCTCTCAAACATCACCTTTCAGGGAGAATGAAAGCCTAGTGGTCCTGAATCTCTCTATCTGTCAGTCTGTCTATCTATCTCTCCCCCTCCTCTCTTGCCTCTCTCTCTTTATCTATCTCTCTCCCCTCTCTCTTGACTCTATCCATCTATCTACTCTCCTCTCTCTTGCCTCTATCTCTCCCCGCTCTCTCTCTCCTCTCTATTTATCTTCCCCCCTTTGAGTCTCCTCTCTAACAATCCTCTATCTCTCCCCTTTCTCTCTTGCCTCTCTCTCCTCTCTGTCTATCTCTCTCCCCTCTCTCTTGACTATCTATCCATCTCTCTATCTCCCCTTTCTCTGACCTTTTTCCCCTCTCTCTATCTCCCCTCTCTTTCGTGTATCTCCTCTGTCTGTCTGTCTATATATCTCACTCCCCTTTCTTGCCTCTCTCATATCTCTCTTCTCTCTTGCCTCTCTCTCCTCTCTTTTGTCTCTTTCTCATATATCTCTCCTCTCTTTTTCTCTCTCATCTCTCTCCTCTTTCTCCTTCTCTAATCTCTCTCCTCTTTCTCTTTCTCTCTCTCATATCTCTCGTCTCTTTTTCTTTCCTCTCACTTTCTCTAATATCTCTCTCCTCTCTCTCTCCCCTCCCCCAGTGCTTCCATCTGGGCCTGACACTCAGTATAAGTTGGTTGAATGAACAAACCTCATTAACTCCAACTGCTAGTGACAGTATTTACTGTGAACATTCCTCTCTCTCTCTCTCTTTTTTTTTTTTTTTTGCCCAGTGTGGCTGTAAGTTAACAACTGTTCTTTTCTCTGCAAAACTGTCATTGAACCACTGCCAAGCATGGCACACACACTTATATGCATGTGTGTGTGTGAGAGAGATTCATCTCTGCGTAGATAGAAATTAAATACAGCTCAAATAAAGATGCCCCTGAGATAAGGGCAGAGCAGAGCCCAAAATACCGACCACGTCTCCCTCTCGAGCACTTCTCAGGAGCCCAAATGTAACCCAAAGTTTCCTGGCTGTGTGCCAGCTCCCTGGGGCCACACCCACTTCAGGGCAGGGGGGGGTTCTCAGCCAGTCTGTCCACAGCTCACCCAGGGGTGGGGGTACCCAACAGAAGAGGGAGGTGGGGTCCCAGCAGAGTCGGGGTCCACTTTCTTCTCACTCACCTGCCAGCTTCTCCCCATCCCACCCAACCCATTTTTGCTCCTTATCTGCCCAACCACATCCTGCCATGTTCAAGAAAGAGGACTTGGGGGCCGGAGAGATAACATGGAGATAAGGCGTTTGCCTTGCATGCAGAAGGTCGGTGGTTAGAATCCCGGCATCCCATATGGTCCCCCGAGCCTGCCAGGAGCGATTTCTGAGTGTAGAGCCAGGAGTAACCCCTGAGCACTGCCGGGTGTGACCCAAAAATAAAAAAAGAAAGAAAGAGGACTTGGGGACTGGAGAGATAGCACAGCAGTAAGACATTTGCCTTGCATACGGCCGACTTGGCACCTGGGATGGACCCAGGTTCGATTCCCACCATCCCATATGGTCCCCGGAGCATGCCAGGAGCGATTTCTGAGTGCAGAGTTGTAAGTAATCCCTGTATGCTGCTGGGTGTGGCCCAAAGGCAAAAAAAGAAAAAAGCAAAAAAGAAAGAGGAGGACTTTGGGGAAAGTGGCTTTGGACACAAAGCCCTCAGCAAGTTCAGGACCTCCATGTTTCTATTTTGTCCCAGACAAGGGGACAGAAGCAAACATACTCCGGAAGGGAATCTTCAGCATCTGGGAGAAAGTGAGGGTTGATTTGCAAAATCTTCCAAAGCTGTCCCGGGCTCCCAAATTAGCAACCCCACAGCGCCCCTTGCTGGCTGATAATGCTACTAATTCGCCTCCTGGGCCACCAGGCAGACATAGTTTTGCTCTCCAGGAACCAAAAGCTGCAGGGGGCTCAGCTCAGGGAGCCCAGCAGGACCCACTGATTGGCAGGTCAGGTGACCTGAGAGGGGGAAAATGTGCCCCTGGAGAGAAGAGGGGAACCCCAAATCCCAACATCGTCAGCCACACCATGGTGTCTGCCATACCATGCCATGCTTCAAGCATGATATGCTCCTTCTTCCCCACTAGAAAAATTTTAAATGTGCCAGCGCAACTATTTTTAATAATGGAGGCTATTTGCAGCACAAAGGGCTCTTGGCTGTGCCAAAAATTTCAAAAAATAAAAAACGCCTTTAAATAGCGAGTCCCATTGGTCTATTGAAGTGTTGGACGTAGATAGAACTGCTGAGAATGGAGCAACTTCCTGTTGAATAGCAAATGTCTCCTCTAG
The DNA here is from genome assembly GCF_024139225.1 of Suncus etruscus. Classification (NCBI taxonomy): domain Eukaryota; kingdom Metazoa; phylum Chordata; class Mammalia; order Eulipotyphla; family Soricidae; genus Suncus; species Suncus etruscus. The sequence goes on from NC_064862.1 coordinate 24,481,154, forward strand.
TGACTGAACTGGGGACCATAGCACTGAGACTTACTTAGATATGACTCTGTAAAGATGTCCCCTCCAGGGCTCAGGTTTCCTAGCACCTTCCTCAAGTTCCTTCTACAACCTTCTCTAGCCAGGCACCCACCTGTAGCTTTCCCCACCCCACAAAACAGCAGAAACCCCACAGGCAGATTTCAAATATAATTCTAGGAGGTCTCCCTAGGATAGACCTCACATACGTATGTACATCCGTGAGGGTACACACAGGACAGAGCTGGGACAAATGTCCCTTTTCATCAGTGACACGAGGAAAGGAAGCAAGAGAAAGCAGCAGAAACTTAGTAGAAACAAGGGAAGAAAGATCCTGGAGGGGCCAGAGAGATAGCACAGTGGTGGGGCATTTGCCTTGCATGCGGCTGACCCAGGAGGGACCTGGTTTGATTCCCGGCATCCCATATGGTCCCCCAGCCTGTCAGGGGCGATTTCTGAGTGCAGAGCCACGAGTGAGCCCTGAGCACCACTGGGTGTGGCCCCAAAACCAATCAATCAATAAAGTTAGAAAGAAAGAAAGAAAGAAAGAAAGAAAGAAAGAAAGAAAGAAAGAAAGAAAGAAAGAAAGAAAGAAAAAGAAAGAAAGAAAGAAAGAAAGAAAGAAAGAAAGAAAGAAAGAAAGAAAGAAGAAAGAAAGAGAGAGAAAGAAAGAAAGAAAGAAAGAAAGAAAGAAAGAAAGAAAGAAAGAAAGAAAGAAAGAAAGAAAGAAGAAAGAAAGAAAGAAAGAAGAAAGAAAGAAAAAGAGAGAGAGAAAGAAAGAAAGAAAGAAAGAGAGAGAAGAGAGAGAGAAAGAAAGAAAGAAAGAAAGAAAGAAAGAAAGAAAGAAAGAAAGAAAGAAAGAAAGAAAGAAAGAAAGAAAGAAAGAAAGAAAAAGAAAGAAAGAAAGAAAGAAAAAGAAAGAAAGAAAGAAAGAAAGAAAATTCTGGAGCAGAGTTGCCCGAATCCCCAAAAAGGAGTCTAAGAGAGAGAGAAAATGGGGCCACAGCCTGGGGACTGGGCTTGGCAGTAGGACAGGGGATGATATCCTTGCTGGCCTCTGTGGGGTGGAGAAAGTGTGGGGTGGAGAAAGGGAGCCAGACACATGCTCAGGGTCAATGGGAGCATTGTGGGGGAGAGTGGATGGTCCCCCCCCTTCTCACATCAACCACCCACCTTGCAGCCGCTCCACCATCTTCGTGCGCCTCCACACCAATGGGAACCCAGAGCTGCAGTATCAGCCTGGGGACCACCTGGGGGTCTTTCCTGGTAACCATGACGACCTGGTATCTGCCCTCATCACTCGGCTAGAAGATGCTCCACCGCCAGACCAGCTATTCAAGGTGGAGCTGCTAGAGGAAAGAAACACAGCACTGGGTGAGCATGTCCATTGTCAGGCAAGCACATGGGGTCCTAGGGTGAATGTGAGGGTCCTGGTCATGCACGTGGGGTCCTACCTGGCACTTCCTGGGCCCCAGCTTCAGATGACTGAGCCACAGTTCTTGGCTCTTCAAGTCTCATCCTACCTCCACAGCCCTGGAGAAATTTACCTGCAAACAGGGATCCAAATCCAGCTGACAATGGCATGCCACAGGCACTGAGCAGCTAGGGCATAAAGGCCAGGCAGGGCATGAGTTTGGAGCATGGGCTGGCCTATGAATTGAAATTTTCTAGAAGCATTCAGATGAGGGAAACAGTCAGTCAGTACCAGGGTGGCATTAGGGCCTCCTCCGTGGAAGTTTGATTTCTGTTGCTGGTGCAAAAAAAAAAAAAAATGTGCCAGTTTCAAGGATGGGATCCAAGGTTCAGGGTTAGATGGGTGATGTTGGATCAGCTGAGGCCAGTAAGACAAATGCACTTTTCTACAAATTGAGGAGAGAGAGAGAGAGAGAGAGAGAGAGAGAGAGAGAGAGAGAGAGAGAGAGAGAGGAGAGAGAAAGAGAGGAGAGAGAGGAAGAGAGTGGAGAGAGGAGGGAGATAGGGCCCATGGACCAAGTGGTCTCAATTGCATTGGTGGAGGAAAAATAAAAGAACAGAACTAAATGCCCGAGCCAAAGTCAATGACAATACAATCAAGAGACCCAAACTACAACAAGCTTTATACAAAAGGGACCTGTTACACTAGTAGTCCAGGGGGCTATGGGTGGAGGGAGGTATGGGAGGCCTGCTGGGAAGAGTGGCGGAGGGAGGTCAACACTGGTGGTGGGAATGGCCCTAATTCACTGTCACTATATGTCTGAAATACAACTGGGAAAGACTTGTAATTCACAATAATCTCAATTAAAAATAAAAAAAAAGAGGAGAGGGCCCGGAGAAATAGCACAGCGGCGTTTGCCTTGCAAGCAGCCATTCCAGGACCAAAGGTGGTTGGTTCGAATCCCGGTGTCCCATATGGTTCCCCCGTGCCTGTCAGGAGCTATTTCTGAGCAGACAGCCAGGAGTAACCCCTGAGCAACACCGGATGTGGCCCAAAAAACAAAAAAAAAAAGAGGGGGCCAGAGAGATAGCCCAGCAGTAGGGCATTTGCCTTGCACACAGCAGATCCAGGACGGAAGGTGATTCAAATCCCAGCATCCCATATGGTCCCCCGAGTCTGCCAGGAGCAATTTCTGAGTGCAGAGCCAGGAGTAACTCCTGAGAGCTGCCGAGTGTGATCCAAAAGCAAAAAGAAATTTTTTATTTTTTGTAAAAAGGGAAATAAAGAAAGCTGTGATATCTGGGGCTGTGCTTTAGGGGAATCCCAGACAGTGGAGCTGTGGGGGGTGGCCCCCCCTGAATTTCTATTCAGAGTTGTGTGACCCAGGGCGCTGTCCTTTCCGTCTCTGTGCACCCATCTGGGCACATTTCCCCTGGTGAAGGGGATCAGGTGCTGATAATTCATTAATTCATACCATAAAATGCCCAGCCCGGATCAGGGAAGAAAAAAAACATGACAGTGGGTTTCTGCTCCCCAAAGCTGGGGTCCCACACATGGGGACACGCTGATCCCCAGAGAGCTGCCAGAGACTTAGTGGTGGATCACTATGTAGACTGTCCAGGGCACGCAGATCATGAAGACATTTGCTTTTCTGGTTTGAGGCGGTTCTTTTGCAGGTTTTTGTTTGTTTGTTTGCTTGTTTTGGGTTCACACCGGCGGCACTCAGGAGTTACTCCTGGCTCTGCGCTCAGAAATAGCTCCTGACAGGCTTGGGGGACCATATGGGATGCCAGAGATCAAACTGGGGTCCATCCTGTGTTGGCTGCGTCCAAGGCAAGTGCCCTACCACTGTGCTATCGCTCCAGCCCCTTGCAGGTTGGTTTTAGACCAACCTGGCACACAAGAGGCAATGACATTGATCGCAGATGTGAGGTGGGCATAGAAGGTGGATCCCCCCTTTAGGAATTTCATAGCCCTGGGCGCTCCATCTCCCCCACCACATTCCTTAGTGCGGAGTGCGCCTCCCTGACCCAGAAGGCAGCCGGCAGGATCTCAGTTTCCCCCCATTCCTTCCTTCCTCCACCTACCTGGCTCTCTGCCTTATGTCTCCACCCAGGAGTCATCAGCAACTGGACAGACGAAGGCCGCCTCCCTCCCTGCACCATTTTCCAGGCTTTCAAATACTACCTGGACATCACCACGCCACCCACGCCATTGCAGCTGCAACAGTTTGCTTCTCTGGCCAGCAGCGAGAAGGAGAAACAGCAACTACTGGTCCTCAGCAAGGTGGGTCCCAGCCCACATAAACCCCAGGACTTGTGGGCCAGCAGGTGGCAACCGTCAAACCAGTCTCTAGGAGGATGCTTCCACATCCATTCAGTTTGCTGGCCAGTGGGGGCCCTTCTCCCCTGGTTCTGAGCCAGGCCCGGTTTGCCCACACTTCACTGGAGGACGGAGTGTTCTCCTCCTGATGCCCAAACACAGAGACGCACACACGCTGACACACGCAGCCCAGTTCGCAAAGCAGGAACCAGGTGTAGGGCGCTGTGAGTGGAAGCTTGCAGCTCTCTGAGCTGGATTCCAAAACACCCAGACTCTGAGCTGGAGAGATAGCACAGAGGTAGGCATTTGCCTTGCATGCAGCCAACCCAGGACAGACCCGGGTTTGATCCCTGGCATCCCATATGATTCCCCGAGCCTACTAGGAGCAATTTCTTTTTCTTTTTCTTTTTCTTTTTGTTTTGTTTTTTGTTTTTGTTTTTGTTTTTGGGCCACACCCGGCGATGCTCAGGGGTACTCCTGGCTGTCTGCTTAGAAATAGCTCCTGGCAGGCACGGGGAACCATATGGGACACCGGGATTCGAACCAACCACCTTCGGTCCTGGATCGGCTGCTTGCAAGGCAAACGACGCTGTGCTATCTCTCCGGACCCACCAGGAGCAATTTCTAATTGTAAAGACAGGAGTAACTCCTGAGTGCTGCTGGATGTGGCTCAAAAGCCTAGATATGATAGATAGATAGATGATAGATAGATAGAGAGAGAGAGGTAGGTAGGTAGATAGATAGATAGATAGATAGATAGATAGATAGATAGATAGATAGATAGATAGATAGATAGATAGATAGATAGATAGATAGATAGATAGATGATAGAAATGTTTTGGGGCTGGAGCAATAGCACAGTGGTAGGGCATTTACCTTGCACACGGCCGACCCAGAATGAACCCAGGTTCAATCCCCAGCATCCTATATGGTTCCCCAAGCCTGCCAGGAGTGATTTCTGACTGCAGAACCAAGAATAACCCCTGAGTGCCTCCGGCATTAGCCCAAAAACCATATAAATAAATAAATAAATAAATAAATAAATAAATAAATAAATAAATAAATAAATAAATAAATAAAACACCCAGGGACCAGAGAGACATGCAGCAGTAGGGCGTTTGCCATGCACCTGGTTGACCCAGGACAGACCTCGCTTCAATCCCCGGTATCCCATATGGTCCCCCAAGCCAGGAGCAATTTCTGAGCACAGAGCCAGGAATAACCCCTGAGCCTCACCAGGTGTCGCCCCCCCAAACAAAACAGACTCACCCCCACTGGCCTCCCAGGAATCCGAACCAGCCCTGAGCAACGCTGCACCCCAGTCCCTGCATCCCTCTGGGCCTGCAGGCTCCGACTCTCTGCCTCCCACAGGGCCTGCAAGAATACGAGGAGTGGAAATGGGGGAAGAACCCCACGGTGGTGGAGGCACTGGAGGAGTTCCCGTCGGTGCAGATGCCGGCCACGCTGCTGCTCACCCAGCTATCCCTGCTGCAACCCCGCTACTACTCCATCAGTTCTTCTCCCGACATGTACCCGGATGAGGTGCACCTCACCGTGGCTGTGCTCTCCTACCATACCCGAGGTGGGCAGGCACAACCCACTGCTTCCTCTGCCTGGGCCCTAGGGAAGAGACCGGGCAGCGGTTCAAACCAGGAGTTGCCCCTTTCTTGCAACCCTCCAAAGAAGTCAGCTAGAGCCAAGGCTGACCCACCCCCATTGGGAAAGGCCCAATATTCTGTTTCCCCTCCTCCCAGTGCACCCAGAGTCTGAGACACCCAGCAAGCATTGAGATCCCTGAAAGTACTTTGTTGTTGTTGTTGTTGTTGTTGTTTTTAATCATATCTTTGGGACCAGAGCGATAACACAGTGGTAGAATGTTTGCTTTGCACTCGGTCAACCCAGGACAGAACTGGATTCGATCCCTAGCATCCCATATGGTACCCCGAGCCTGCCAGGAGCGATTTCTGAGTGCAGAGCCAGGAATAACCCCTGAGTAAGGCCAGGTGTGGCCCAAAAACACCAAAATAATATTAATATTAATAATATATTTATTTTAGGACTGTGATTACAAACATGTTTGTAATTGGGTTTCAGTCATAAAAATAGAACACCCCCGTTCACCGGTGCAACCTTTCCACCACCACTGTCCCCCATCTCCTTCCTCCCCTACCCCCTGTCTATCTTCTAGACAGGCATTGTACTTCTCTCACTTACTACCATTGTCATGACAGTTGTCATGTGTAGTTATTTCTCTAACTGCACTCACCACTCTTTGTGGCAAGCTTCATATCGCAGCTGGTCCTTCCAGCCCTCATCTTTATTGTCTCTGGACATTATGACAATTGTGATAAAAGTGCTAAAAATACTTTGACCACAGCCCCTCAGAGGCCTCGAGCCTGATCCTTTCCCCCCACAGCCCTGCAGAACCCTGGGCATTACCACAGTCACTGGTTGGGCCCCCAGTTTCCCTTCCCAACTTCCACCCTGCAAGTGCTCTGACCCCGGGGAGTAGGGGGAGGCCTGTGGATGAGCCAGAGCCCTTCCCTGCCTCCCTCAGATGGAGAAGGGCCCGTCCACCACGGCGTATGCTCCTCCTGGCTCAACCGTATCCCAGCTGGTGAGAGCGTCCCCTGCTTCGTGCGTGGGTAAGTGGCAATGGGAGAGGGGTCGAGCCCTGAGTAGTTCTTTGCAAGGACTGGGGGAAGGGGGGGGTGTGGAGGTGTCCACGGAAGGTCAGGGATCAAATGTGACCTCAGGCCATCAGAGGTACTGTGGAAACGGCACCCCTGTCGGAACCCGTGCTGGGGATATTTGTGGTCACCGCAGCTGATCATATCATGGCATAGGGGATGTAGCTCTCCCAGAAGCATCCAAGATGCACTCCCAATGTTAGTTATGCCAAGGCAGGGACCCACCCTGCATCTTTCTGTGCTCTGGAAGGAAGATGAGAAGGTGGAGGGGTAGCTAGACCAGCAGCTCTCTTCACATCTCTTTATACCCAACTCCCTCTTCCTCCACAGCGCCCCCAGCTTCCACCTGCCCAGGAACCCCCAAGCGCCCTGCATCCTGGTGGGCCCTGGCACTGGCATCGCCCCCTTCCGGAGCTTCTGGCAGCAGCGGCAGTTTGACATCCAGCACAAAGGTGTGTTTTTCTCCCCAAGAGGCACATTGGGACCCCGACCTCAGATCCTTCCCTCCGAACAGAAGTGAGCATGGTGATGGTGATGGGGGCCTGGGGTGGGGAAGGGGTGCATGAGCCCCAATAGAGCCCGCACCCCACCCCATCACACCTGGGTCCCTGCTGACCCCCCCACTGCCTGTCCAGGACTGAGCCCCTGCCCCATGGTGCTGGTCTTCGGGTGCCGGCAGGCCAAGATGGATCACATCTACAAGGAGGAGACACTGCAGGCCAAGAGCAAAGGGGTCTTCCAGGAGCTGTACACGGCCTACTCTCGAGAGCCAGAGCGGCCCAAGGTATGCAGGCCTGGCGGGCACACGTGTGCACATGTGCATACTTGCACATACACACCGTGACCCCCTAGCCATGACCCATCCCACCATGACCCCCTCATACCATGACCCCTCTCCTTGCTGTGACTTCCCCTCCCACCGTGACCCCTTCCCACCATGACCCCCTCCTTGCTTTGACCCCTTCCCACCGGGACCCCCTCCCACCGTGACCCCCTCCTCACCCTGGTCCCCTCCTCACTGTGACCCCCTCCTCACCATGACCTCTCTCCTTGCTGTAACTCCCCCTCCCACAGAGACAGCCCTCCAACCATGATCCCCTCCTCACCTGACACCCTTCCCGCCTTGACCCCCTCCTTGCCATGATCCCTCTCACCGTGACCTCCTCCTTGCCAGGACCCCCTCCTCACCCTGACCTCCTCCTCACTGTGACCCCCTCCTCACCATAACCCCTCTCCTTGCTGTGAACTTCCCCTCCCACCATGATCCCCTCCTTGCTTTGACCCCTTCCCACCGTGACCCCCTCCTTGCCATGACCCCTCTCCTTGCTGTGATTCCCCTTCCCACCGTGACCCCCCTCCTCGCCGTGACACCCCTCCTACCATGACACCCCTCCTCACTGTGACCCCCTCCTCACCATGACCCCCATCCTCACTGTGCCCCCCACCCTGCAGAAGTACGTCCAGGACATCCTGCAAGAGCAGCTGGCGGAGCCCGTGTACCGGGCGCTGAAGGAGCAGGGGGGTCACATCTATGTGTGCGGGGACGTCACCATGGCCGCGGACGTCCTCAAGGCTGTGCAACGTATTCTCGCTCAGCAGGGCCGCCTCACGGCCGAGGACGCGGGCGTGTTTGTCAGCCGGCTGCGGGTGAGTGTGGCCGGCTGAGACTGGTGGGTGCATCAGTGTCCCCAGGCAGAACTGGGGCCCAGGAAACTGATGATCCCCCCCTCCACAAAGGCGAAATGACACACACAGGGAAGGCATCATCACCCAGGGAGAGGACAATGACAGGTCCCTCCCTCTCTGACTGCCCTGGGCCTCCGTGCAGGTGGGGCACTGAGCAAAAGTCTCACCCCAGGGGCACTTGAGAGATAGAAGCCACCGGTGTGAGTTCTCCATGTTGTGTCCCCCAAATTTACACAGAGACTGGGGGGCAGCTCCACCAACTGACCCTCTGCACAGTTGGGCCATGGGCCCTAAAGTGGAAAATCAGGGCCCCCCACAGCCACAGTGCTCCAGAGTCACCCGTGTGTCCAGGCACATCCTCTGGGCCAGCTGGTGCCTTTCAACAGGTGGCTGAGTGGGACCAGAGCGACAGCACAGCAGTAGGGCATTTGCCTTTCACACAGCCGATCCAGGACCGACTAGGGTTTTATTCCCAGCATCCCACATGGTCCCCTGAGCCAGGAGCAATTTCTAAGTGCAGAGCCAGAAGTAACACCTGAGCATCATTGGGTGTGGCCCAAAAGAAAGAAAACAGGTTGTTGAGCCCCGGCAGAGGAGAAACCTTGAGATCCCACCCTGTGGTTGAGAGAGAGGCTGCAGGGGATACTGGGGGGGGGGTATTAGCCGAGGGGTACAGAACTCTGAGAAGTGCACACCTGAATGGACAGATGGACAGGTCGAGGCACCTGTGGGTGGCTGAGGAATGGGTGGACAGACCAATGAACAGGTGATGTCCTCGTTTAGACCCTCCAGCATGGTTTTGCATCTCTCTGAGCCTCCCTACTTACACCTGTCACCCCCCCCAACACCCTTTCTCCTGTTGAACCCCTCAAAGTCTCAAAGCCACCACCTTTGAGTTTTGCCACCCACCAATGCTGGAACCCACGAGATCAGGCTTCTGGGACCCCAGACAAAGGAGCTTCCCAGCAAAGAAGTGCCAGGACACTCTGCAGACAAAGCTTTGGGTGCCCTGCAAGTCTCCCAGTTGGTGGGGGAGATACTCTGCTTACCTGCTGTGGGCATGTCCACTCCTCAACCCCATCCCTGCCTCTGTACCCCTGTTGCTGCTGGCCTGGCCCAGGAGGAAGACTGAAGGGGCACGTTAGAGAGAGGCAACAAGCTTTGGGGGACTTCCTGGCCTTCCCTGCAAGAGGGATGGATTTCTCCCCAGAAGTTTGTTCTTTGCCAGTCAGGTAAAGGGGAGGAGCAGCACAGGGTCTTTCTGAAACAGCTTTGGTGGTCCTCACTCTCTCAGAGTTGTCTTCTGCAGGGGTGTTATATCCTGGGGTTCATGCTATCTGGCCCTGTTGGTGCCCCAAGCTGCAACTTAGGGCTGTTTTCTGCCCCAGGATGACAACCGATACCACGAGGATATTTTTGGGGTCACCCTGCGAACATACGAGGTGACCAACCGCCTTAGATCCGAATCTATCGCCTTCATCGAGGAGAGCAAAAAGGACACAGATGAGTAAGCTGCTCCCCCAGAGCCCCCCACTTCCCTGTGGGAGCTAGCTGGTAGGCAAGGGTACCCCCACCTCCTGAACCCTAGCTTCCCCTCCACTCCCAAGGTCCCCAGACCCATAACATTAGCATACCCCCGACCTGATTTTAAAAATGCACATTTAGGGGCCAGAGCAATAACACAATGGTAGGGCATTTGCCTTGCATGCAGCCAAACCGAGATGGACCCGGGTTCAATTTCCAGCATCCCATATGGTCCCCCAAGCCTGCCAGGAGCCATTTCTGAGCACAGAGTCTGGAGTAACCCCTGAGCACCGCCGGGTGTGACCCAAAAAAAATTTTAAATGCATGTTTATTGATAGAATAGCACAGCACAGAGTTTGCCTTTCACAGCATCCTATATGGTCCCCCGAGCCTGCTAGGAGTGATTTCTGAGCAGAGTCAGGAGTAACTTCTGAGTGCCTCTGTGTATGGCCCAGAAAGTGATAAAAAAAGGGGGGGGGCACATTTTTAACTACCTGTTAAAAACGGATATTTCTTTTTTTTTTTTTTTTTTTTTTTTTTTTGGTTTTTGGGCCACACCCAGCAGTGCTCAGGGGTTACTCCTGGCTGTCTGCTCAGAAATAGCTCCTGGCAGGCACGGGGGATCATATGGGACACCAGGATTTGAACCAAACACCTTTGATCCTGGATAAGCTGCTTGCAAGGCAAACGCCGCTGTGCTATCTCTCCGGGCCCCCCCCCCCGCAAAAAAAAACAACAAACAAACAGACATTTCGGAGCCGGAGAGATAGCATGGAGGTAAGGCGTTTCATGCAGGATGGTGGTTCAAATTCCAGCATCCTATATGGTCCCCTGAGCCTGTCAGGAGTGATTTCTGAGCATAGAGCCAGGAGTAATCTCTGAGCACTGCCGGGTGTGACCAAAAAAAAAAAAAAAAAAAAGGACATTTCCAGCCCCACTGCACGCTTGCTGAGATTTGGGGTACAGAAGCTTTAGGGACCCCCTCTAGGGGGGGTTGAAGCACCTTTTCTGAGAGCCCCTGCTGTGGATGCCCCCTTCCTCTGGGAAGCTAAATAACCCTAACCTGGGCTTACATCATGCCCTGCCATGCCCGTGTGGCTGGAAACTTTGCTCCTGGAGACAAATAAAAATTGGTGGGTCTGGAGAGATAGCACAGTGGTAGGGCATTTGCCTTGCAATAGGCCAACCCAGGACGGATGGTGTTTTCAATCCCAGCATCCCATATGTTCCCCCAAGCCTGCCAAGAGCAATTTCTGAGCACAGAGTCAGGAGTAACCCTTGAGCACAGCCAAGTGTAACTCAAAAACAAAACAAGCCAAAAAAGCAAATGAAAGTTGGACATCTGGTCAGTTCATTCCTTGGCCAATGCTGCAGTACCCCTGCAAGACAGGGGTGAAGTAGAGCATCCCTGGTGAGCCCCAAGACGCATTCCCCCTTGACTGATCACACTGTCCTTGCCCTCCCCTGCCGCAGACAGTCATGACCCCTGCATCAGTTGTGCTCTAATCTCTGCTCCCCCAACCAGCAACACCATCCCTCAGGCCACCCCCATGTAGACGTGCCCAAGTGGAGCTTATTCAACATAACTCCTGGACCAGAGAGATCATAAAGAGGTTTAGAACTGGGCCACACAGTGCACCACATCCTGGCTCACTCCCCAGGACTGTATAGGGTCCCCCAAGAACCACTTGAGCACAAAGTCCCTGAGTACAAAGTTCTTCTATCTGGCTAAGCACACAGAGTCAGTCTTTTCAGATGAGCCCCAGTCAGGGAGAAGGTCCTCCAAGGGTCCCCAAGGCCATACTGGAGAGAAAATTTCAGCCCAAAGATCAGAGGGTTCCTACGGATCCCCTGGGAGCAGGGCTGACTCCCCCCCCCCCCCCGACCCCTGGCTAGAAACTTGACTAACTGTCTTCTGCTCCCCAGGGTTTTCAGCTCCTAACTGGATGACCTGTCAGAAGGCAGTTCCGCACCCTCGGGGGACATGCGGGTTTCTTTAGCGCGGACACTACTGGACCTTTGCTCAGGGCCCCTGGGGTCCCCCGCTCTGCCTCTCCTGCCATGTCCTGGTTCTCCGCCTGCCCTGGGCTGTGGCTCTCCATGGTTTCCGGACCACCCTGACCCCATCTGGCTTCTCCTGAGCGTCCGCTGCCCTTAGCTCGCGCAGTGTCACCCACCGGCCATGTCCCTCATGTCCTGCCTGGCAGAGAACCATATGCACAGCTCCAGGGGCTACGTCACTGTCAAGACCTCCCTGCAGGGCCCCGAAGGACCCACCCACCTTCCCAGCCACCTGCAGAGACAGCCGCCTCTGTCACCTGTATCCCTGTGCCATGTGGGTCACATGTGGGTCATATGTGTACCTTTGTGCGTGTGCCAGGGCCCCATCGATCTATTCGTGTTTTCCAATCAGGGTCTGCACCATGTCCTGCATTGTTTGTAGGTCCCCTACTAGTCCCAGTGAGGGAGGGTCAAACCCTAACTGAGGGTGCCTGCTGGAGAGAAAGGTCGCCACCAAGGTGAAAGGAAATCAGGCTCTGGACAGGGGCCCCCCGAGATGGACTGACTAACACTCCTGCCCAGCCAGGAGGATCCAAGGAACCTCCCTGCTTTGTCCCTTTGCCACCCTGGCCATGCCTGTCCCTGTGTCCCCTTGTCTCTAGAATCTGGGATGGAACAAACCCTACTGGACCCAACCCTCACTCAGGGGGTAGGAACCTTCTAAAAGGGAATCCTGCTCCCAAAACTGTTGGCCTGAAGAAAATAATCATGACAGATGAATCCTCCTCTCCCAGAAGCTCAGGCCCAATTGATCTCGGGGTACCAGTTCAAGTCCCTTTGGACATACATCAAAGTCAGTAGCACTAGTCAAGAGCTACGAGCAATTCTCACAGCCCAGCCCTGTGTTTCCTGCAAGCTGTTGGGTCCTCCTCAAAGGTGGGGTTCCCCTGGACATCCCACAACTGGCCTGTCTTTCTTGATGCTTCATTTTGGCCTGCCCAAGAGAAAGATATCTCTGGAAGGGCCTTTAACTGATTGTCTAAAAGGTTTACCAGGAGGGGGCATCTTCCAAAAGCTTCCGGGTCAAAGCTCAAACTCTAACTAACCCTAACTCTCCTTCCTATGCCCATGCCCCGTGCTGTGCCCCCACAGCTGTGTGCCATTCATGAACACCCCGGCCCACTGCCAGCCACGAAGACTCAGCTCCGCATGCCCCCCTCACTCTCTTAGCCCTCCTAGGCCCCTCTTTCGAAGTAACCCCCATGCGTAATGTCTGGTCCAAGCAATTTTGTTCATGGGCACTTTCCTTCTAACCCTTCACACTTTTGGAGAAACCCCCCCCCCCCCCCGAGATCACAGACACCCCCAGGGGCTGCCTCTGTCCAACAAAAGCCAAGTGTTCCTGTTCTGGGGTCGAGGGAAATGTTTTCTGATGCATCTCCCTACCGGCTGCTAAACAGACAGAGAAGAAAGGGGTATATTTTATTGGGGAGTCCAAAGAAATGTTTCTCTAAGCAGGATTGTCCTCTCCTCTCCCCAAGAGTACTTCGGTCTCTCCCACGGCTTTTCTGTAACTGAGGACTCTCGGAGACACTAGACTGGCTGCCCCCATTGTCTTTTGCTGGAATTCCCGGTCCCAAAGCTGGGCTGGCCAGAGTGAGACTTGGAGGCAAAATTTTCAGTTCATGTTCAGTCTGATTCCAAGTGGGTAAATGCCACCCTCTGGTGGCCAACTCAAATTCAGTCCCAGGAGTTCTGGGTGAGCAAGAATGGGGATGGGGTGGGTGCTATGGAAGGATTGGCATCCTCTCTTCCCCTCTGTCCACAGTGGGCCAGCAATAGCATGAGCCCCATCTGACCTCAAGAATCTGGATAGCAGGAACGAGCCCCCCATAAGAGACTCTGATCAGTAAGCATCCAGAGCCCCCCACTTTGGGTTTCAAAGGAAGCAAAAGCTTCTTTTAAAAAGCTCCTGTCTGGGTGTGGGAGGTTCCCCAGGATAGCTGTGGCAGAGGCCTCCAAGCCGATTTATTGCGGGAAAATGATTCAGACCCACCGAGACATTGTCAGGAGCAGGTCTGTCCTATCCATCGGCCTCCCAGCACATCTGCACTGATAATAGCACCCAGACTGCCAGGTGAACCCCAAAAAGACCCAAAAAGTTACAGGGTGTTCTCTTTACTCTTAAGGGCACAGAAGGAGTACAGAAGGGGTTGCAAGGGGGTAGTCACAATTCTCACACTCCCAGGGTTTAAGGACGTGCCAGGGTCCCCCCCCACACACACACACAAATACACAGTGGATCTAAAGCAGCTATGCCAGAAAGCAGGAAGGCCAGGCAGTCCCAGACCCCACACAGCCAGGCTTGGGCAAACTCAGGGGTTGGGGAGTGTGAAGGGAACAGAGATGTGGAATAGGGAGAGAAATCATCCACCTGGACTCCAAAAGTCCCAGGGGTGAGGGGTGCAGCATAAGCAGGATTTTCCCCCACCCTGTATAGATGAGTAGTTGGAACTGAACCCAGAAAAATAGGTAGCCAAAGGGGCCAGAGCGATAGGACAGCAGTAAGGCATTTGCCTTGCATGTGGCCAACATAGGATGAACCTGGTTCAAATCCTGGCATCCCATATGATCCCCTGAGCCTGCCAGGAGTGACTTCTGAAGACAGAACCAGGAGTAACTCCTCAAGTGCTTCCAGCCTATGACCCAAAACAACAAACAAACAAAAAGGTAGCCAGAGACCCATCACCAGAGCCTGATACACTGTTAAGTCCCCTGGCAGGACTTCTGGCCACAGGACCTGTACGAGGAAGTGAGAAGAGTTCTAAGGAAGAACTTCAAGGAGAAGAAAGGGGCCAGGCAGAGGAGGACAACGTACCTTCCAGGCCAGGATGAACCCTTCCAAGAGATAAGACAGACCACAGCCCTATGAACAGAAGGATGGATAGGCTGAAAACAGACAGGCTATGCTTTTGGTTACAAGGTTCTCCTGCTCCAGGTTTCCCAAAGGTCAGGTGTGTCCTTGGTCCAGAGCAGGCCATATGGGGGCTCTTGAGATATCACCAGGCCCAGTCTACTTCCAGGAGGGACATGCTAGATGCCTGGGTCCCCCCTCTTGAGGCTCTCTGTCTGCCACACAGTGGCCAAACCCTGGGCCCGCACAAAACTTTCTCTGCTGTGGCAAGTTTGTGCGTCAAGCAGATCTGCTAGCAGGAAGCCCCCTCCACCAGCTCCCTAGGTCACAGAGCTCCCCAGTCTTCTGGAAAGACCCTAAAACTAAAACATCTGCTTGACTCAAAGGGGAAAGATGGGACCCAGAGCAATAGAACAATGGAGAAGAAGCTTGCCTTTGCAGCAGCTGACCCAGGTTTGGTCCCTCAGCATTGCACAGGATTCCCACTCAGCCTA
This sequence comes from Suncus etruscus, assembly GCF_024139225.1. Taxonomy (NCBI): domain Eukaryota; kingdom Metazoa; phylum Chordata; class Mammalia; order Eulipotyphla; family Soricidae; genus Suncus; species Suncus etruscus. The sequence goes on from NC_064862.1 coordinate 24,496,214, forward strand.
CCAAGAGCGCAGAGCCAGGAGTAACCCCTGAGTATCACTGGGTATGGCCCCAAAAGACAAATCCAAATAATAGGGAGTGAAAAATCAGGCCCAGGGGCTGAGGAAGCCCAAGTCTGAGAGGCCAGGGGACTCCACCTGGACACCCCACCCCCAAGCCTCACAGGAATCACAAACTGGGCTTTGAGAACTTGGAGGACCTTTCCACTTCCTCTCATTTTCTTTGCATCCTGTGGCCCACAGTATGCCCCTTCATCAGAAAAGCTTTTGCTCCCCAAATACAGATGCATCCAAGCGCCCAAGTCAGCTTTCTGTCCCCCAATGCTGAGGGTCTTTTCTGTGAGGTGGGAATGTCCAAGCCCTTGTGAGCGGATGAGATGGTGTTTACTGCCTCTCATGGAGGCCCAACACTGAGCGGGTGAACTAGCCGGCAGGTACCCCCTTAATGTTCTGTACCCCAAAGGCTTCTAGAATATGACTCAGCACAGCCAAACCCTGCACAGGGCAGCTCCGGCTCCTTCTCAGCGCCTCTGTGTCTGCAGCTGGAGAATCTGGGGGACCTGTCCACTGCCACAGGAACCCTCAGACGAAGGCCAGAGTTCAAAGGGGCCTTCCAGGGCTTCTCATAAGCTGCCCACTGAATGAGGAACCTGGTCTTGTTACTGAGACTTGAGGATGAAAACGTGCGAGACTTCACAGACAACCCCCCAAGACAGCAGGATGAAGATCCGTTTCAGTGAGACCCCAAATTCCCCACCCCAAAATCCAGGGCTTCTGTGCTGCTGGCCCTCTGCCCGCTCCAAAACACCCAGGTCTATACCATTTGCACTCCTCTTGTCAAGTTGTCATCGCCATTGTAAAGTCCAATTTTTCTGGAATGTTCTTTGATACATGTTGGGTTTTTCCATTCTGAGGCTGGGGAAGTGGGCAATGCTGATGTCTCTCTCTCTCTCTCTCTAACACACACACATATGCACACACGCATGCACACACAAACTGTCAGACACGTGGACCCCATTTTTGAACTCGAAGCTGCTAATCCCTGCCCCCGATCCCCTACACACACACATACACACACGCACACATACAATACATGTCCCACATGCCCCAGCCCCTTCTCCGGGGTCGCCACTGCCCCCTCTCGCCTGGCGAGGTTTGTTGGGTTGAGCTCGCCGCATGCTCCTCTGTAAAGTGCTCACCTTCGACTTGGACAACCACACAAAGTCTTGTCCCGCGTGTGCATCATGAATACAATATTAAAACGTGGGTTCCACCAAGCCGCCTGGCCTCTCTCTATCTCTCTCTCCTGGCAGGAACCCTATGGGATGCTGGGGATCGAACCCAGGTCAGCCACATGCAAGGCAAATGCCCTTTCTGTGCTATTGTTCTGGCCCTTTTATTAATTTTTGAAGGAGGCCATAGGCAGTGCCGGAGTCAGCTGTGTGTGCGGCCAATGTCTTCCCTGCTGCTGTTCTCTCTCTCTCTCTCTCTCTCTCTCTCTCTCTCTCTCTCTCTCTCTCTCTCTCTCTCTCTCTCTCTCTCTCTCTCTCTCTCTCTTCTTTCCCTCTCCTCTTTCTCCCATTTCATTGCTCTGGCTCTTTCCCCCCAGCTGCCCCCCCCCAGAAAGCCCATGGTACACTGGGGGAGAAGGGAAACAGTGACTGGGGGGTGGGAAGAGAACCCAATAGGCATCAACCAACCCTGCCCACAATTCTGGAGTGGACTTTTCAGGGCTGTCCAGTATGGGACAAGGAAACTCAAGGCTTGGGGGACAGGAGAGATGGTATATGTGGCTGACCCGGGTTCCATCCCTAGCATGGGGCATCTAGTTCCCTGAGCCCTGCCAGATGTGGTCACTGAAGTGAGAACGAGGAAGGAATAAACAAGCCCAGAGCTCTACCAGGGTGAGCCAGAAAAACTAGCCCCAGAGGCGATGCCGCTGTACTTATCCATCCCTGAGCCACCCTGATGGACCAAGAGGCTTGAAGAGGGCTGATGCTCAGACCTGGAGTTTATGCGAAGCTGTGGGGTGGGCGGGTTTCACCATTCAGGCTCTTCCACCACCGCATCCCTGAGCCTCAGCCTCAAATCAGTCGTGAGATTTGCTGAAATCAGAGCTCAGCCCTGCCTGCCAGAAGTGACTTGCTAATGGAAGGGCTAGGCAGGGTGGCTTTCTGCAGGGCCTGCGTCTCTCACCATTGTTCCTCTCAACTAAAAAGTTAGGAAACTGAGGCACAAGGAGATTTTTTTCCCCCCAAGGGCCAGGTCAACTGAACTAGGAGATGCTAGAAGGGGCATTTGGACGCTGATAGTCCCCACCCCTTCCCCCAACCCAAATTTGTGTTCTTCACAACCACCACCCTGAGGCTACCAGTTGCACAGACAGTCACGACTCAGGTTCTTGGCTGTGTGACTTAGTGTAAGTGGACAACCGTCTCTGACCCTTTGCTTCTCTAGGGGCTGTTCATTTCCATTTTGCTGCATTGCTACAGGAATGTGTGACTTGAGAGGGTCAAGGTGCATGTATCTCTGACTCTGACTGGCTGCTGCCTGTTCCCTGCTCCTTCCTCTGACTGAATCCTCAACTACTCTCATGGAAACTCTCTACAACTTAGCTCTTGAGTCTCTCATGCCTCCTCACATCCGTGTCCTCACAAGGCATGCTAAAGTGACAATTCCAAGCAGGAGTAATAGCACAGCAGGCAAGGCGTTTGCCTTGCATGTGACCAACCCAGGTTCAATCCCTGGCATCCCCTGAGCTGCCAGGAGTGATTTCTGAGTGCAAAGCCGGGAGTACCCCTTGAGTGCCACTGGGCATGTCTTAAAGTGAAAAATAATAGTAACAATAATAATAAAATGACAATTCTTTTTTTTTTTTTTTTTTGGTTTTTGGGCCACACCCAACGTTGCTCAGGGGTTACTCCTGGCTGTCTGCTCAGAAATAGCTCCTGGCAGGCACGGGGGACCATATGGGACACCGGGATTCGAACCAACCACCTTTGGTCCTGGATCGGCTGCTTGCAAGGCAAATGCCGCTGTGCTATCTCTCCGGGTAAAATGACAATGCTTAAGGGTGAAGGGAGAGAGAGAGAAAGAGAGGAGGGGGAGAAAGAGGAATAAAGAGAGTGAGGGAGAGGAGAGAGAGGGAGAGAGAGAAGGAGAGAGGGCGAGAGGGATAAAGAGGGAGAGGGAGAGAGGAAAAGAGGGGGAGAGAGGGAGAGAGAGAGAGAGACAGAGAGAGAGAGAGAGAGAGAGAGAGAGAGAGAGAGAGAGAACAGAACAGCAGCTATGGCGCTTGCCTGGCCTATGGCCGCCTCCAGCAACGTGTTTGATCCCTTTAGCATGAATTATCCCCTGAGCACCACTAGCACTACTCCTGAACACAGAGTCCCTGTACCCTTGAATAGCCCCTGAACATGGCTGAGTGTGGCCCAAAGATCCCCTCTCCCAACCATCACCAAAAAAGACAATTCCTGGCCTCTCCCTCATCCCATTGCCCACTGGTGCTCACAGGGATGGGGCAGGATAGGGTTGGGCCAAGCCCAGTCTCAGGGCTGGATGGAGACAAATTAACATGTTGATCCCTCCTCTTTTGGGGGGTGAGGGTCTTTGTTTCCTGTAACCAAGTGAACTATTCCAGCTTACACGGAAACCCCAAACAGTCCAATTACCTCAAATTAAGAGGAGAAAGGGGGGGTGTTGGGAGCCCTTGGAGGTTTATAGAGTACGGGGGGAGGAGGAATGTCACAATCAGTGAAATGGCAAAAATAAAAAAAAAGTAGTGCTTTTTGTTTCCTTCTAGTGTTCCTGGCCATATTGTAAAAGACAGGGATGGTTTCTTTTTTGTTTTGTTTTGTTTTGGTTTTGGTTTTTGGGTCACACTCGGTGACACCCAGGGGTTACTCCTGGCTTTACACTCAAAAACTGCTCTTGGCTGGGGGATCATATGAGATGCTGGGAATCAAACCACTATCAGTCCTGGTTCAGCCACATGCAAAGCAAACAAACGCCCTACTGCTGTGCTATCTCTCCAGTCCCAGGGAAGATTTTTCTAATCAGCGATTGATAAAGAGCTTAGCATGGCCACTCACAGGGAATCATTCTCACTAAAATCTCCAGAATCACCTCAGATTAAGTCCATCAAATAGCAGGAAAGTTGGGGCCAGAGCAGTGGCACAGCCCTAAGGCATTTGCCTTGCACGTGGCTGATTCTGAACGGACCTCGCAGTTCGATTTCCTGCTGCCCCATATGGTCCCCCAAGCCAGGAGCAATTTCTGAGCGCATAGCCAGGAGTAACCCCTGAGCATCATCAGGTGTGGCCCAAAAAACAAACAAAAAAATAGCTGGAAAATTTAGCCAGAGTAATCAGTTAAACGACTTTATAAAATCACTTTTATTGTCAGGGATAGGAATAATAGCACTGCACATAAGATGGTTGCAATGCATGAGGCTATCCTGGGTTCAAGCCCCAGGACCAAAGAGGGTCTCTGAGCCCCCACAGAAAAATTGAGCCCTGAGTACTACTAGGAGTGGTCCTAGCCCCCTAAAATAATACGAATTTTTATTTTTGGTTTTAGGGCTACACCCAGCTGTGGCGCTCAGGGGTTACTCCTAGCTCTGTGCTCATAAATTGCTCCTGGCACGCTCAGGAAACCATATGGGATGCTGAGGTCTGAACCCGAGTCCATCCTGGGTCCGCCACATGCAAGGCAAATGCCCTACCACTGTACTAACT